>NC_086452.1:69629747-69762247 GCF_028390025.1 Pseudophryne corroboree | reverse complement strand
TGCTTCGCCTTATTACTAAGGCGAAGCAGGAAGGGACGGGATACGGTCTTTAGGTCAACAGCACTCTCATTAGGTCTACCACTATTGGTCGACATGCATTAGGTCTTTTTTGAACTGACTGAATTATATATGTACTTTGTTATAATTTATCCTATTTATTTATTTTTTAAAGCCACCCTTTAAGGGGGTATGGGTCATTAGGTCGACCACTATTGGTTGTCATGGTCATTAGGTCGACATGAGGTTTTTTTTTTTTTTTACTCTTTTTTTTGTGTAGTTTTCTTTGTAAAGTGACGGGGAACCCCAATTAGTGCACTGTGTCCCCTCGCATGGCTCGCTTCGCTCGCCATGCTTCGGGCAAGATGCCTCACTCCGCTACCGCTGCGCCCGGCACAGCTTACTATTCCCAGTCGTAGTCCATGTGGATCGTAAAGTATGAAAAAGGTAAAAAAATGAAGAAAAAATAAATAAAAAAATTGTGAAAAACTCATGTTGACCTAGTGACCAAGTCGATCGAACGCATGTCGGCCAATAGTGGTCGACCTAATGACCATATCCCAGTTAAGAGGGCTTTTGGGGGTTCCCAGAGATATCTGTGTACCGGGCCCCAAGATTTTTGTTGCCAGCCCCAGCTATATGTGCAGGCTGGGGATGGTGCGGGTTCTGAGATCTCTGCTTACCATGTAATAAGGAGCCTTCACTCACTGCCGACGTGTTCCGCTGCTAGCAGCATGGTAATACAGGGCTGGTGGCAGGCTATATGTGCAGGGTGGGGATGGTTAAGAGATTATAGGGAGTGCAACATGTAATTACATTTATTGTAGTAAGTGTTATCAAGGGCTCATGTGTAATTATACTCTTAGCTGACGTTCTTACCTGAGGCTCTGTATATAAATACACATTATCCGCACCTTCACACAGTAGCTGTAAGCTCACAGTGTTGTGGTGGCCAGGAAGCCATGGGGTAATACTTGCCCCCATAACTTGTGTGTCTGTGAGTACAACAAGCTGATAGTGTGCAGTGATGGCCCTGGGCCTGGCTCTCTAATCCTTACAGAGATTATAAATTAGCCAGATAACCATGAAATTATTTTTACACTTGTATTGCCCTGTGTGGTTCACTTCTGTTATAATCTATATTATATATAAAGTGTGTTTGTGAATGTGTGTGTATATATATATATATATATATATATATATATATATATATAAATATAAATATATATAACAGGAGGTGAGGTAATACACAGCGACCAATGGTGCCAAACAATACAAAAGCTGGGTAATTATGTAAGAGGTGTACACAATTTATTGCACATAGAAAACACTAAAACAATACTGAGTAAAAAGACATAAAGACTACTTCTAGATATCTAAAACTCATTCATCAAGTCCATGAAGTCCAGATAGGACGAAACGCATTGGGTGCTGCCTTGATCTAAACTCACCTATTGAAAGTTAAGCTATACTCCTCTTTTTTTTAGTTTTGAATGCTATTTTTTCTTTTATCCATTTACCTTTTATGTCGAATATTACTCCCTTTGTTGACGCTCTGCTGCCTTTTAGAATGAGTTTTAGATATCTAGAAGTAGTCTGTCTTTTTACTCAGTATTGTTTTAGTGTTTTCTATGTGCAATAAATTGTGTACACCTCTTACATAATTACCCAGCTTTTGTATTGTTTGGCACCATTGGTCGCTGTGTATTACCTCACCTTCTGTTCACAAATTTGTCTCCCTTAGGTATTTATACCAGTACCTATATATACCTGAGGTAAAAAGCCGACGCCCTGTTAGACCATAGGGAGTGTCTGTAGGAGAGTTAATTTTGAATAGTTGTTGCACGGTTCCCATACTAGTGTTTATAATAGAGATACTGCATCTGTGGCGCTGGTAGCTTTCCTGGTATATATATATATATATATATATATATATATATATATATATATATATATATATATATATATATATATATATATATATATATATATATATATAATTTGTAATCTCAAACAGCAGCGTCTCTCAGTCTTAATTAAAGAGTGATGTATTCAAAAGCTTCACAGCATAACTCCCAATGTTTCGGGGCTGTCCCGCCCCTTTCGAAACATTGGAGTTATGCTGTGGAGCTTTTGAATACATCACTTTTTGATTAAGACTCTGAGAGACGCTGCTGTTTGTTCTATATTGTTCCTACCATTTTCTGAGGGCACCGGAGCACATTGAAGATATGGGGAGCGAGTGCTGGTCCATGTAAGATTGGGGTCGATTCTATTCGGCAACTAATGAATAGCGCCGGGAATTAGCTCCCAACGCTATTCAATACAGCAACTAATTACCTGCAATTGTCGGGAATTCTTCTCTCATCCCCGGGGGATGAGAAGAGAAACCCGACAAAAGTGCTGCCTCGCGGCCGGCGCGAGGCTGATTCTGTCGGGAATCAGCCTCGCGCCGGGGAGTTAAGTCGGAGAATGTCCGTTCTCCCGACAATTCAACCTGTTTTGTCGGCGAGAACGGGCCATCGCCGACGTAACTAGTTGCTGAATTGAATAGCGTCGGGAGCTAATTCCCGGCGCTATTCATTAGTTGCCGAATAGAATCGACCCCATTGTGTGTATAGAGTTAGGCTGATACTTCCCGGCTGTGTGTGTGTCGCTGAAGTCAGATGACAACATTGTAACTGAAAAACTATTTTGTGTTACTCCAAGATTATTTCCTTTTGTAGACAAAATGTTTAGCATGCAAGATATCTATCTATCTATCTATCTATCTATCTATCTATCTATCTATCTATCTATCTATCTATCTATCTATCTATCTATCTATCTATCTATCTATCTATCTATCTATCTATCTATCTATCTATCCCAACTAGCATTCTACACGCAGACATACATGCCTTGTGTGTGGTGCCTTGTATAACCTACTTTAGTGCATGTTTCCCAGCTAAAGCAATCCTCTTTGTGTTGCAGGATAGCGTTCCCCCACCTGCCTCCCTGCTGTTCAGAAAACTAAGCAATCCCGATCTGTTCTCCTCTACTGGGAAGGTGAAGTTGCACCGCCAGCTGAGCCAGGATGACTGCAAACTCCGCAGAGGAAGTCTAACAAGCACACTTACGGGTGAGTGAACCCGATTAACTCGGAACAACAGCTGTAAAAATAACCTTCAAGTTGTGTCCTCTCATGGATGTTCATCTTGTTTGTTTGATATCTGTTGGGTCAAAAATGTACTTGAGCAAATTATTTTAAAGTGGTTTGACCACCTGTATAATTAAACTTGAATGGACCTAAAATCTATGGGCAACTCCTGTTTCCGTTCAGTTTTTACAGTTGTAAAATTATTTTGTATAACATTGCCTAGTGTATTCCCCTCCTGGCCCGGGCCGCCCAATGTGGCCATACACAGAGTGCGATATCGCTAGTGATATCATACAGTGATGTCATGCCACGGCCGGGCCGTGCATGCAGCATTGGACAATGAGTCCAAATTGAACTACATGTACGGCCGACACTTAGTGCCCTTCTTCAGTTCTACCATAATATTCCATCAAATTTGAGAGGACATTGTCTGCTGTTACACAAGAAATGTTCAACAGTGGTATTAACCAGACCAATCCAACCCTGTATAGTCGGAGCCTGGAGAGCCATGCACTTTCTAGCTACACAGACCTTCATTAACATCAGAAGATTATTAACCTACAAATGTAAGGAATGTCTTAGGAAGTCTTGTTGACCCAAACAAAAAAATACAGATTCTGAGGAATTGTAGAGGCAAGACAAATCCCTATTTTACCAACATCGTTCACCACCTGAGCCAAGACAATGAGATGACAAAATTCTGAATCAACGACTCCACATTTCGGACAGTTGGGGGAGCCCAGAAGCTTAACTCGTTTAGCCGGTGTCCACTAGCCTTTATGTAAGAGAGATTATTGAATCTGATGAGATTTCACTGAGTGGGTGGCATATCTGGAAGAGCTCAGAATCATGGGGGTAATTCCAAGTTGATCGCAGCAGGATTTTTGATAGCAATTGGGCAAAACCATGTGCACTGCAGGGGAGGCAGATTTCTCTAACGTCCTAGTGGATGCTGGGGACTCCGTAAGGACCATGGGGAATAGACGGCTCCGCAGGAGACTGGGCACACTAAAAGAAAGATTTGGTACTACCTGGTGTGCACTGGCTCCTCCCTCTATGCCCCTCCTCCAGACCTCAGTTAGATTTCTGTGCCCGGCCGAGCTGGATGCACACTAGGGGCTCTCCTGAGCTCCTAGAAAGAAAGTATATGTTAGGTATATACCCAGAGGCTATATATGTGGTAATTACCCCTGCCAGAATACAGAAAAAAGCGGGAGAAAAGTCAGCCGAAAAAGGGGCGGAGCTATCTCTCTCAGCACACTGGCGCCATTTTCTCTTCACAGTATAGCTGGAAGACAGCTCCCCAGGCTCTCCCCTGTAGTTTGCAGGCTCAAAGGGTTAAAAAGAGAGGGGGGGCACTAAATTTAGGTGCAATATTGTATATACAAGCAGCTATTGGGAAAAATTCACTCAATATAGTGTTAATCCCTAAATTATATAGCGCTCTGGTGTGTGCTGGCATACTCTCTCTCTGTCTCCCCAAAGGGCTGTGTGGGGTCCTGTCCTCAGTCAGAGCATTCCCTGTGTGTGTGCGGTGTGTCGGTACGGCTGTGTCGACACGTTTGATGAGGAGGCTTATGTGATGGCAGAGCAGATGCCGATAAATGTGATGTCGTCCCCTGTGGGGCCGACACCAGAGTGGATGGATAGGTGGAAGGTATAAACCGACAGTGTCAACTCCTTACATAAAAGGCTGGATGACGTAACAGCTATGGGACAGCCGGCTTCTCAGCCCGCGCCTGCCCAGGCGTCTCAAAGGCCATCAGGGGCTCAAAAACGCCCGCTCCCTCAGATGGCAGACACAGATGTCGACACGGAGTCTGACTCCAGTGTCGACGAGGTTGAGACATATACACAATCCACTAGGAACATCCGTTACATGATCCCGGCAATAAAAAATGTGTTACACATTTCTGACATTAACCCAAGTACCACTAAAAAAGGGTTTTATGTTTGGGGAGAAAAAGCAGGCAGTGTTTTGTTCCCCCATCAAATGAGTGAATGAAGTGTGAAAAAGCGTGGGTTCCCCCGATAAGAAACTGGTAATTTCTAAAAAGTTACTGATGGCGTACCCTTTCCCGCCAGAGGATACGTTACGCTGGGAGATATCCCCTAGGGTGGATAAGGCGCTCACACGTTTGTCAAAAAAGGTGGCACTGCCGTCTTAGGATACGGCCACTTTGAAGGTACCTGCTGATAAAAAGCAGGAGGCTATCCTGAAGTCTGTATTTACACACTCAGGTACTAGACTGAGACCTGCAGATAGTGCTGCTGCAGCGTGGTCTGTAACCCTGTCAAACAGGGATACTATTTTGCGAACATAAGACGTCGTCTTATATATGAGGGATGCACAGAGGGATATTTTGCCGGCTGGCATCCAGAATTAATGCAATGTCCATTCTGTCAGGAGGGTATTAGAGACCCGACACTGGACAGGTGATGCTGACTTTAAAAGGAACATAGAGCCTTATAAGGGTGAGGAATTGTTTGGGGATGGTCTCTGGGACCTCGTATCCACAGCAACAGCTGGGAAGAAATTTTTTTTACCTCCGGTTTCCTCACAGCCTAAGAAAGCACTGTATTATCAGGTACAGTCCTTTCGGCTTCAGAAAAGCAAGCGGGTCAAAGGCGCTTCCTTTCTGCACAGAGACGAGGGAAGAGGGAAAAAGCTGCACCAGTCAGCCAGTTCCCAGAATCAAAATTCTTCCCCCGCTTCCTCTGAGTCCACCGCATGACGCGGGGGCTCCACAGGCGTAGCCAGGTACGGTGGGGGGCCGCCTCAAAAATTTCAGCGATCAGTGGGATCGCTCACAGGTGGATCCCTGGATCCTTCAAGTAGTATCTCAGGGGTACAAGCTGGAATTCGAGGCGTCTCCCCCCCGCCGTTTCCTCAAATCTGCCTTGCCGACAACTCCCTCAGGCAGGGAGGCTGTGCTAGAGGCAATTCACAAGCTGTATTCCCAGCAGGTGATAGTCAAGGTGCCCCTACTTCAACAAGGACGGGGTTACTATTTCACACTGTTTGTGGTACCGAAACCGGACGGTTCGGTGAGACCCATTTTAAATTTGAAATCCTTGAACACATACATAAAAAAATTCAAGTTCAAGATGGAATCGCTCAGGGTGGTTATTGCAAGCCTGGAGGAGGGGGATTACATGGTATCCCTGGACATCAAGGATGCTTACCTACATGTCCCCATTTACCATCCTCACCAGGAGTACCTCAGATTTGTGGTACAGGATTGCCATTACCAATTCCAAACACTGCCGTTTGGACTGTCCACGGCACCGAGGGTCTTTACCAAGGTAATGGCAGAAATGATGATACTCCTTCGAAAAAAGGGAGTTTTAATTATCCCGTACTTGGACGATCTCCTTATAAAGGCAAGGTCCAAGGAGCAGTTGTTGGTCGGAGTAGCACTATCTCGGGAAGTGCTACAACAGCACGGATGGATTCTATACATTCCAAAGTCACAGCTGGTTCCTACCACACGCCTACTGTTCCTGGGGATGGTTCTGGACACAGAACAGAAAAAAGTGTTTCTCCCGCAGGAGAAAGCCAAGGAGCTGTCATCTCTAGTCAGAGACCTCCTGAAACCAAAACAGGTATCGGTGCATCACTGCACACGAGTCCTGGGAAAAATGGTAGCTTCTTACGAAGCAAAATTTCATTCGGCAGGTTCTTGCATGGAACCTGTTCAGTGGGACCTCTTGGACAAGTGGTCGGGATCGCATCTTCAGTTGCATCGGCTGATAACCCTGTCTCCAAGGACCAGGGTATCTCTACTGTGGTGGCTGCAGAGTGCTCATCTTCAAGAGGGCCGCAGATTCGGCATACAGGACTGGGTCCTGGTGACCACGGATGCCAGCCTTCGAGGCTGGGGGGCAGTCGCACAGGGAAGAAATTTCCAAGGACTTTGGTCAAGTCAGGAGTCGTCCCTACACATAAATATTCTGGAACTGAGGGCCATTTACAATGCCCTAAGTCTGGCAAGGCCTCTGCTTCAAAACCAGCCGGTACTGATCCAATCAGACAACATCACGGCAGTCGCCCATGTAAACCGACAGGGCGGCACAAGAAGCAGGATGGCGATGGCAGAAGCCACAAGGATTCTCCGATGGGCGGAAAATCACGTCTTAGCACTGTCAGCAGTGTTCATTCCGGGAGTGGACAACTGGGAAGCAGACTTCCTCAGCAGACACGACCGACACCCGGGAGAGTGGGGACTTCATCCAGAAGTCTTCCAACTGTTGGTAAACCGTTGGGAAAGGCCACAGGTGGACATGATGGCGTCCCGCCTAAACAAAAAAACTAGATATTGCGCCAGGTCAAGGGACCCTCAGGCATTAGCTGTGGACGCGCTAGTGACACCGTGGGTGTACCAGTCGGTTTATGTGTTTCCTCCTCTGCCCCTCATACCAAAGGTGCTGAGAATAATAAGAAGGCGAGGAGTAAGAACGATACTCGTGGTTCCGGATGGGCCAAGAAGAGCTTGGTACCCAGAACTTCAAGAAATAATATCAGAGGACCCATGGCCTCTACCGCTCAGACAGGATCTGCTACAGCAGGGGCCCTGTCTGTTCCAAGACTTACCGCGGCTGCGTTTTACGGCATGGCGGTTGAATTCCGGATCCTAAAGGAAAAGGGCATTCCGGAGGAAGTCATTCCTACACTGATAAAAGCCAGGAAAGAAGTAACCGCAAACCATTATCACCGCATTTGGCGAAAATATGTTGCGTGGTGTGAGGCCAGGAAGGCCCCCACAGAGGAATTTCAGCTGGGTCGTTTTCTGCACTTCCTACAGTCAGGAGTGACTATGGGCCTAAAATTGGGTTCCATTAAGGTCCAGATTTCGGCTCTGTCGATTTTCTTCCAGAAAGAACTGGCTTCACTGCCTGAAGTTCAGACTTTTGTAAAGGGAGTGCTTCATATTCAGCCCCCTTTTGTGCCTCCTGTGGCACCTTGGGATCTCAATGTGGTGTTGAGTTTCCTAAAATCACATTGGTTTGAACCACTTAAAACCGTGGATCTCAAATATCTCACGTGGAAAGTGGTCATGTTATTGGCCTTGGCTTCGGCCAGGCGTGTGTCAGAATTGGCGGCTTTGTCGTGTAAAAGCCCTTATCTGATTTTCCATATGGATAGGGCAGAATTGAGGACTCGTCCCCAGTTTCTCCCTAAGGCGGTATCAGCTTTTCACTTGAACCAACCTATTGTAGTGCCTGCGGCTACTAAGGACTTGGAGGATTCCAAGTTACTGGACGTAGTCAGGGCCTTAAAAATTTATGTTTCCAGGACGGCTGGAGTCAGGAAAACTGACTCGCTTTTTATCCTGTATGCACCCAACAAAATAGGTGCTCCTGCTTCTAAGCAAACTGTTGCTCGCTGGATTTGTAGCATAATTCAGCTGGCGCATTCTGCGGCTGGTTTGCCGCATCCTAAATCAGTGAAAGCCCATTCCACGAGGAAGGTGGGCTCATCTTGGGCGGCTGCCCGAGGGGTCTCGGCTTTACAACTTTGCCGAGCTGCTACTTGGTCAGGGGCAAACACGTTTGCTAAATTCTACAAATTTGATACCCTGGCTGAGGAGGACCTTGAGTTCTCTCATTCGGTGCTGCAGAGTCATCCGCACTCTCCCGCCCGTTTGGGAGCTCTGGTATAATCCCCATGGTCCTTACGGAGTCCCCAGCATCCACTAGGACGTTAGAGAAAATAAGAATTTACTCACCGATAATTCTATTTCTCGTAGTCCGTAGTGGATGCTGGGCGCCCATCCCAAGTGCGGATTGTCTGCAATACTTGTATATAGTTATTGCCTAACTAAAGGGTTATTGTTGAGCCATCTGTTGAGAGGCTCAGTTGTTATTCATACTGTTAACTGGGTAAAATATCACGAGTTATACGGTGTGATTGGTGTGGCTGGTATGAGTCTTACCCGAGATTCAAAATCCTTCCTTATTGTGTCAGCTCTTCCGGGCACAGTATCCTAACTGAGGTCTGGAGGAGGGGCATAGAGGGAGGAGCCAGTGCACACCAGGTAGTACCAAATCTTTCTTTTAGTGTGCCCAGTCTCCTGCGGAGCCGTCTATTCCCCATGGTCCTTACGGAGTCCCCAGCATCCACTACGGACTACGAGAAATAGAATTATCGGTGAGTAAATTCTTATTATAACATTTGCAGAGAGTTAGATTTGGGTGGGTTATTTTATTTCTGTGCAGGGTAAATACTGGCTGCTTTATTTTTACACTGCAAATTAGATTGCAGATTGAACACACCCCACCCAAATCTAACTCTCTCTGCACATGTTATATCTACCTCCCCTGCAGTGCACATGGTTTTGCCCAATTGCTAAAAAAAATCCTGCTGCGATCAACTTGGAATTGACCCCCATGAGCAGTCATCGTCTTCCTAAACTGCCAGATTCCCAGACAGCCATAAGAGCTCCACTTCACCTACCTCATATAACAAACACAAATAAATAAGAGACATGTCTGAGAGCCGAGAGGGAGACTCTGAAATAGAAGGCTGCCCCACCCCCCTCACTGATGACAAGACAAGTAATGAAAAATATAGAATGTAAATGGGGATGGCTAAACTGTCCTGACGCTACTGATCAAATGACCTTAAACCGTTATGCAAATAAACTTGAACAATTGATGTTACCCCACTACGGGGGCGCAGGGATGCACCTTCCAAAGATTCCAGAAACAGCCCATTGTCCCCCAAATGGGAACTAGGATCTCTTCATGTTTATCATGCAGTGTTTGAGCACCGTGCCAAACCCTGCCCGCCTGCACCAAATGATGGGGACCAGTTCTATGCAACAATCCACTGGAGCGGAGTATGATTAAATCCAACCTGTTTAATGAAAGGCCAATATAAGTCCCCATGTTCCAGTGCAGACAACCATTCAACAAGGTGTGCAAGTTGAGTAGCGAAATAATCGTCTCATATACTGTAAAGCTGAGCCCTAGATCGACGCATCATTTGAAAGCATATGCAGGCTTATACAAGCCCTCTTACCATCCCATTTAAAGGATCAAATATAACTATTACGTCTACAAAAAATGGATAGCGCAATATAGGAGAATGTTAGAGGATATGAAGGAGTTTTGGTTGGAGCACCATCTTAAATAGGTTCATGCTTCCCATGACAGACAGAGGTATCTTCTACCAAGCTCCAGACCTGAGATCTATTTGGTGTTGTACATTCAGAGCCACACAGTTCTCTGCATCATTAGTGATTGAAAGTCACAACTGTTTAGTCCAATCTTAGCGCTGCTGCTGGGAGAAAGTATATAATGTTTTGGAAAAGTTGATGACTGGTCCTGATTGATATAGCGCCACAAAAAAATCCAATAGTATTCACCCTTGCCAGTAGAGCAGGCACAGACTACGGACAGCGCAATTTTGTCTTCCTAATGCGCAACCGACAAGTGTTCTATCGGGGAGGATATTTTGATAGCGCAAGCAAGTGGCGCTCTGGTGATATCAAATAAAGTGTGGGAAAAGAGGCTACCCCTGGCAGGGAGAAAGTAATGGTAGCAAAACTGATACTTACCCTCTCCAGAAGATCTATACCAAAGTGAGACAGGACCTCCCACAAACGGATCCGGTCGGGATCCCAGCTGTCGAAATACTGACGCAGGAATCCCGACCCCACTCTTGAATAGAACGAGTGTGTTCTGGCCTGTCTGTGAGGTTAGCCGCTGGGAGAGGGGAAATAGGAGGAGGTTAGGTGTAGGCTGTGGGGGAAAAGAGTTGGGTTTAAACTGCAGGGAGGGGGGGTAAGGTTTAGGCTGCGGAAAGGAAGGGTTAGATTTAGGCACCCACTGGGGAGGGTTAGGCTGTTTGGAAGGGGGGAGGGTTAGGTTTAGGCTGTCGGGGAAGGGTGGGGGTGGGGGGGTTAGGTTTAGGCACCACTGGGGAAGGTTAGGATTAGGCTGTGGGGGATGGGGGAGGGTTAGGGTTAGGCTGTGGGGGAGGGTTAGGTTTAGGCTGTGGGAAGAGGGGGGGGGGGGGGGTTAGGGTTAGGCACCACTGGGGAAGGTTAGGATTAGGCTGTCGGGGATGGGGGAGGGTTAGGTTTAGGCTGTGGGAAGAGGGGGGGGGGGGAGTGTGTTAGGGTTAGGCAGCACTGGGGAAGGTTAGGGTTAGGCAGCACTGGGGAAGGTTAGGGTTAGGCTGTGGGGGAGGGTTAGGGTTTCGGCTGTGGGGGAGGGTTAGATTTAGGCTGTGGGAAGGGTGGTGGTGGTGGGGGGGGGTTAGGTTTAGGCACCACTGGGGAAGGTTAGGATTAGGCTGTGGGGGATGGGGGAGGGTTAGGGTTAGGCTGTGGGGGAGGGTTAGGTTTAGGCTGTGGGAAGAGGGGAGGGGGGGGGGTTAGGTTTAGGCACCACTGGGGAGGGTTAGGATTAGGCTGTGGGGGATGGGGGGGAGGGTTAGGTTTAGGCTGTGGGAAGACGGGGGGGGGGGGGGGGGAGTGTGTTAGGTTTAGGCAGCACTGGGGAAGGCTAGGGTTAGGCTGTGGGGGAGGGTTGGGGTCAGGCTGTGGGGGAGGGTTAGGGTTTCGGCTGTGGCGGAGGGGGGAGGGTTAGATTTAGGCTGTGGGAAGGGTGATGTGGGGGGAGTTAGGTTTAGGCACCACTGGGGAAGGCTAGGTTTAGGCTGATATAAGTTGGGGGGCCATTGGAGGACGGTAACTATACTTCCTCCTGTCGGGAGCCTCAACATTGGTATGCCGTGATCGGTATTCTGACTGCCGGCATCCCGACCACTGGCATTTCAATCCCAACCACCCACAAGTATATCCGTTCCTCCGAATCAGGGATACAACCACAGCAATCTTTGGGCAGCATAACTGTATATGGGAGTACAACAAGGTTGATAGCAGTTGATTTACCCGCCATGAAGCCAGTCTGATTTGGATTAATTTATTCTAGAATTGCTTTTATTAAGTTAGAGCGCTAAAAGCTTGCCCAAAAGTTTTACATCTACCGAGAGGAGGTGACTGAGACAATAAGAATTGGGTTGGGAGTGCTCTTTACCATTCTTAGGAAACATAACTATTAAGGTCCTCCACCATACACTGGGAAAGGAGCCTCATGTAGCATATTAATGACCTTGAGGAGCTTTGCCCCTCCCCCCTCCCTCCCCCTCTGAATGCATTTTATTTTGTTTGTGTCCACTCCTTGTTACCTGAATTACAGTGGCCTACACATCTGTTCCCCATGTCCTGCACTGTTGGGTTCTGTTATACCCTAGTAGGCCACAGTCATTCCTTTGTGAGAGATAAATGTAAGCATGGGTCCCAGCGGTGCAGTGGAGGGGCACCTGTCATGCTGAGAAAGGGGTGTATGGGTTACTTTTACAAAAGCAATATTTAGGCTATGAGGGTGGCTTGTGGCCGTTCATGATAATATTTTGAATTGCAGAATGAGGTCTATTGTCCAGATGGCCCCGCCTGGTTCAGCCTAATTCCAGAAGTCTCCTAGTCCTTAATGTTGTATAGCAATTATTGAGGGTGGACTTGGACGATGTTTATTATTACTCTTCGTCTATATGCGCTCCACTGCTCTGTGGTGGATTCGGAGCGTAATTCTGTTTCTCTTACGTCCTATAGGATGCTGGGGTCCATTTTAGTACCATGGGGTATAGACGGTTCCGCAGGAGCCTTCGGCACTTTAAGACTTTTCAACAGTGTGAACTGGCTCCTCCCTCTATGACCCTCCTCCAGACCTCAGTTTAGAAAATGTGCCCGGGAGACTGGATGCACACTAGTGGAGCTCTACAGAGCTTTGCTGGAAAAAGACTTTCTTAGGTTTTTTATTTTACAGGGAAGCTGCTGGCAACAGCTTCCCTGCTTCGTGGGACTTAGGGGGGGCAGTAGGAACCAACTTCTCCATGAGTTAATGGTTCTGCTTCCGCTGACAGGACACCATTAGCTCCTGAAGGGTACTGAACACAGCCCAAGCCTGGCCAGCGTTCACTCCCACAGCACTGCCGCCACCCCCTAACAGAGCCAGAAGTCAGAAGGCTGGTGAGTATATTACCGGAGTTCTGCAGAGAGGGGATCTCCGGTCATCGTTGGCGGCATACAGGTACAAGCGCAGCGGCGGGAAGCTGCGCGCCATGTTTCTCAGCACAAGGGTGCAGAGCTCGGGAGGGGCGCGCTCTGAGGGCATGTTTTAAAACCTTACACTCACTGGCAAAAAGGGTACATACATGTACAGCCGCTGATGTGCCATCCCCAGCCAGTATAAATATTACATTGCTGAGGCTGAAGGGCGGGGCTTCTCCTCAGACTTGCCAGAACACTCACTGGGTGCCATTTTCTCTGCAGAAACTCCAGTGTGAAGCTCCTGAACGCTGTTTCTCCTCATGACAACGCTGATACAAGTACAGGGTGTTATAGAAGGGGCAGAGAGTGTTCATTATAATTAGTTCTGTGGGCCTATTATTGGTATATGCGCTGTAAGTGGGTAATATTTCCACAATTCACAATAAGGCACAGTGTGTGGACTGGCAAATCCCTCTGTGTCTCTCTGACAGACTTTAGTGTGGGTCTGTCCCAAATAGCTCCCCTGTGTGATAGGTGTGTGTGTGTGTGTGTACAAGTGTGTAACATGTCAGACATTGGGGAGGGTTCTTCCCAGGAAGAACCCATTTTAGATGCACAAGAGGGTAATGTGGTGGTCCTTCCCTCTCAGAAGGAGCCGGAGTGGGTGAGACTGTTGCAAAAGAATATGTCAATGCTTGCTAAGAAATTCTCTGAATCTGAACAACAGAATAAATATTGGAGGCAGCCTGTGGAGGACGCACTGTTTACTGACCCCTCCATATCATCCACTCGGGTCCCATCCAGTTCCCAGAAAAGGTCTCTGGCCCAGATAATGCAAGGGGACACAGACACAGATTCCGACTCCGACGTCGACACTGGGGATTTGAGAGGGGTAGACCCCAAATTAGCCAAAAGCATACAATGTATGATAGTTGCTATAAAGGAAGTGTTGGAGTTTCCTGAAACAACACTGGTCCCAGAGGAAAAGGATTATTTTAAATTAAAAAAAAAAAGCAGTTTGTGACTTTTCCTCCTTCAAATGATTTGAATGCATTCTTTGAAGAATCCTGGGCTAACCCTGAGAAGAAATTTACCCTTCCCAGAAGGATACGTGTAGCGTACCCTTTCCCTGAGGAAGACGGGCACAAATGGGAGACACCCTCAATGATAGACACCTCAGTTTCTCGGCTGTCTAAGAAAATAGTTTTGCCTGCCCCTGGTTCAGCCTCTTTAAAAGATCCAGCTGACCGTAAATTAGAAACAACCCTAAAATCCATATATACGGCTAACGGAACGGTGCTCAGGCCCACCATTGCTTGTGCGTGGGTAGGTAACGATGTGGAAAAATGGTCTGACAACTTGCTTGTTAACATAGACACAGTTGACAGGGATGAAATAGTCCTAACTCTCGGCCATATCAAAGATGCTGCAGGTTACTTAGTTGAAGCTATGAAGGATATTGGGTTGCTGAGTTCAAGATCCTCCGCTATGGCGATTTCAGCCCGCAGGGCGCTGTGGATCCACCAATGGAATGCTGATGCGGAATCAAAAAAGAATATGGAGGCGATTCCTTACAATGGAGAAGCCCTCTTTGGAGACAAGCTGGATGCCATGATTTCAACAACTACATCAGGCAAGTCAGCATTTCTGCCTTCCGCAGCTGCTCCACCTAGGAAAGGATTTCATTCTCATACGATGCAATCTTTTCGGCCCAACAAGTCCAAAAAGGCAAAGGGCACCCCCTTCTTCGCAGGAAGAGGGCGAGGAAGAGGTAAAAAATCTGCAACACCATCAGGCTCATCATGCTACTTCTGCTAAAACCTCATCATGACGCTGGGGCTCCCCTGCGGGAGTACGATTGGGTGGGGGCACGTCTACTGTCTTTCAGCCAGGTCTGGGTTCACTCAGATCTGGGTCCTTGGGTATTGCAGATACTATCCGAAGGGTACAAATTGGAATTTCAGGACCTTCCCCCATGCCGATTTTTCAAATCAGCCTTACCAGCTTCTGTTCAGGACAGAGCAAAAGTGCTGAACGCAATACAGAAATTATGTCAAGACAACGTAATTTCTTTAGTTCCTTTGTCACAACAGGAAAAAGGGTTTTATTCAAGCCGGTTTGTAGTGCCGAAACCGGATGGCTCGGTCAGACCGATTTTAAACCTAAAGACTCTGAACATTTATTTGAAAAGGTTCAAATTCAAGATGGAATCCCTGAGAGCGGTGATCTTCAGCTTGGAGGAAATGGAATTTCTGGTATTGATGGACATCAAAGATGCTTATTTACATGTTCCCATCTACCCGCCGCATCAGGCATACCTGAGGTTTGCGGTGCAGGACTGCAACTACCAGTTTCAAACAGTGCCTTTCGGGCTCTCCACGGCTCCGAGAATATTCACCAAGGTACTGGCGGAGATGATCGTTCTTCTTCGCAAGAAAGGAGTCAGTCATCCTGTATTTGGAGGATCTCCTCATAAAAGCGAGATCCAGGGAGAAACTAGTGCAGAACATTGTACTTTTCCCTGACGGGGGTGGTCTTCAGTATGCCGACTGACGGGATCCCGGCGCACAGTATACCGGCGCCGGGATCCCGACAGCCGGCATACAGACACTTATTCTCCCTCGTGGGGGTCCACGACCCCCCTGGAGGGAGAATAAAATAGCGTGGCGCGGCGAGCCCGCAAGGGGCTCATTTGCGCTCGCCACACTGTCGGTAAGCCTGCGGTCGGGCTCCCGTCGCCGGTATGCTGGTTGCCGGGAGCCCGACCGCCGGCATATCGTAGTGAACCCCCCTGACCGTGCTTCAACAGCACGGTTGGATCATAAACCTTCCAAAATCACAATTGGAACCCACAATGAGGTTATCATTTCTGGGAATGATATTGGACACGGAAGCACAGAAAGTATTCCTACCGGTGGAAAAGGCTCTGGAGATCCAGAGGATGGTCAAACAAGTTTTAAAACCAGCACGCGTATTGATTCATCAGTGCATCCACCTGCTGGGGAAGATGGTAGCGGCCTACGAGGCGCTACAATTTGGCCGTTTACACGCCCGGGTGTTCCAATGGGACCTACTGGACAAGTTGTCCGGATCGCACCTACACATGCACCTGAGGATAATCCTGTCAACAAAAGCCAGTATTTCACTCTTGTGGTGGCTTCAAAGTTCTCACCTCCTGGAGGGACGCAGGTTCGGGATTCAGACTTGGATCCTGGTGATCACAGATGCAAGACTCCGAGGTTGGGGAGCAGTCACGCAAGGGGAAAGCTTCCAGGGACGATGGTCAAGTCAAGAAGTAGACCTTTACATAAACATTCTGGAATTGAGAGCTGTGTACAACAGCCTTCATCAAGCGGCACACCTTCACGGTCATCCCATACAGATCCAGTCAGACAATGTAACGGCAGTAGCTTACATAAACCGCCAGGGCGGAACAAAAAGCAGAGCGGCAATGGCAGAGGTGACAAAGATACTCCTCTGGGCAGAAAGACATGCAAAAGCTCTGTCGGCAATTTTCATTCCCGGAGTGGACAACTGGGAAGCAGACTTTCTCAGCAGACACGATCTTCATCCAGGAGAATGGGGCCTCCACCCAGAAGTCTTTGCAGAGGTAGCAGATCGTTGGGGCGTTCCTCAAATAGATATGATGGCATCACGTCTCAACAAGAAGCTTCAGAAATATTGTTCCAGGTCGAGAGACCCACAAGCAATAGCAGTGGATGCACTGGTGACCCAGTGGGTGTTTCAGTCGGTGTATCTGTTCCCTCCACTTCCACTAATACCAAAAGTTCTCAAGATCATCAGAATAACAAGGGTTCGCGCAATTCTCATTGCTCCAGACTGGCCAAGGAGGGCTTGGTATCCAGATCTTCAGGAGTTATTACTGGAAGATCCTCAGCCTCTTCCTCTTCGCGAGGACCTGCTTCAGCAGGGGCCATTTGTTTATCAAGACTTACCGCGGCTGCGTTTGACGGCATGGCTGTTGAGCGCCAGATCCTAGCCGTAAGGGTATTCCCAATTAAGTCATTCCCACACTTATTCTGGCCAGGAAAGGGGTAACGTCCAAACATTACCATCGTATTTGGAGAAAATATGTATCTTGGTGTGAATCCAAGAAGTCTCCTGTAGTGGAGTTTAAATTAGGATGTCGTCTCCTATTTCTAAAGGCGGGTGTGGATGCTGGCTTGAGATTAGGGTCTATCAAGGTCCAAATTTCGGCCTTGTCCATTTTCTTTCAGAAACAGTTGGCTTCCCTTCCTGAGGTCCAGACGTTCGTGAAGGGTGTTTTGCGCATCCAACCTCCCTTGGTGCCTTCTCCGGCGCCATGGGATCTTAATGTGGTGTTGCAGTTCCTTAAATCGGACTGGTTTGATACTCTACAAGAGGTAGAGTTGAAGTTTCTCACTTGGAAAGTGGTCATGCTGTTGGCCTTGGCCTCAGGCAGACGAGTGTCTGAATTAGGGGCTCTGTCACAAAAGAGTCCTTATTTGATTTTTCATGAAGATAGAGCTGAACTGCGGACGCGTCAGCATTTTCTTCCAAAGGTTGTGTCTTATTTCCATATCAACCAACCTGTGGTGGTGCCAGTGGCTTCTGACACCTCAGCCGTTTCAAAGTCCTTGGATGTCGTCAGAGCGTTGAGGACTTATGTTGCAAGAACGGCTCGGATAAGGAAAACAGAATCTTTGTTTGTCCTCTATGACCCCAACAAGATTGGGGGTCCTGCTTCTAAGCAGACTATTGCGCGCTGGATCAGAGGTATCATTCAGCACGCTTATCCCACGGCAGGATTGCCGTTAGAGTTCGGTAAAGGTCCACTCTACAAGGAAAGTGGGTTCTACCTGGGCGGCTGCCTGGGGTGTCTCGGCGTTGCAAATTTGCAGAGCAGCTATTTGGTCAGGGGCAAACACGTTTGCTAAGTTTTACAGGTTTGACACCTTGGCTGCTGATGACCTTCAGTTTGGTCAGTCAGTTCTGCAGGAAAATTAGCACTTTCCCACCCGTACTGGGAGATTTGGTACATCCCCATGGTACTAAAATGGACCCCAGCATCCTCTAGGACGTAAGAGAAAATAGGATTTGAATTACCTACCGGTAAATCCTTTTCTCGTAGTCCGTAGAGGATGCTGGGCACCCGCCCAGTGCTCATTTTTCCTGCAGAATTACGTTTTATATTTTTTACACAGGTTCTCATGTGTTAAGATGTTCACAGCGGTTGCGTTATGCATGCACGTTAGCATGGGTTATGTTGAAAGCCATATTAGGCGGCATGTTTTGTATGGTGTGAGCTGGTGTGAATCTCGCCACTAGTTTAATGTAAATTCTTCTCTCGAAGTTGTCCGTCTCCTCGGGCACAGTACCTATACTGAGGTCTGGAGGTGGGGCATAGAGGGAGGAGCCAGTTCACACTGTTGAAAAGTCTTAAAGTGCCGAAGGCTCCTGCGGAACAGTCTCTACCCCATGGTACTAAAATGGACCCCAGCATCCAATACGGACTACGAGAAAAGGATTTACCAGTAGGTAATTAAAATCCTATTTTAAGCTGTGGATGTGATTTTTATTTATTTTATTTTTTAAAAAGTACTATGTGCTAAGGCAGGGGAATATCAAACATTCCAAATCCGTGACTGCACTATGTAATGTCTAACAATGCTGGGTTCGTCTGCCAGTCACCGCTCCGTTACCTCATATACTGTGACTGCGTTGGACAGTAGTCATTTATGTATTTGTTATGTAATATTGATAGTTGCAGTGCGCAGGGACGCAATCCCTGTTTTCTATTTCTGTTTTATTTTTTTACATCATGTCTTTACCATGATTTGATAGGCACCTTTTATTATGAGCTCTGACTGAGGCACCTTTTAATTGTGCAGGAAAATCTAAGGAACCCTCCTCCAGGCTCGCACCATCACCGCCATCTCCGTGTCTGGCGCTGGGTACATGGGAATTCATATGAAATGACGGACCGATCAATCAATAAACATTATTCGGCGCCTCCACAATTCAGCTTTCAGACTTTAATTAATAAATACAAAGAGATGACGGTACTTGTGGGACAAAAACACAATAGGACATTTAATATACTGTTACAGCGTGTCATTGTCCCACAAGTGCTGCCACCCCTGTTGTGTGTACAAAATATATATAGTGTGTATATATAACCAGATCCTTCCCTCCACTTCATTGTAATGCCGCAGTAACAGATGTCTCCGGTTATAAGAAACAGAAGACCGACAGTGGAATCCCGACAGACAGAATCCAGACGCATCCCGGTATTTTAACCGCACCCCTATCCTTAACCTCCGTCTCCTGCTGCCTTACCCTTCCTGCAACTTAACTAATTGTACAGCCCCCTACCTCCTTCTTCCCTGCAGCCTAACCCCACTACATACCGGGGGGGATCTGCAGGTACGTTGGGATCACACTGTTGGTTTTCTCACTGTCCGGATCCTGACTTTGACCTATCCCCTTCTTGGGTTCTATTGGGAGGTTGATATTTCTCCTTTTTCATTTCTAGTTTTCTATTGCTGCATATTCCCATAAAAAAAACAAAAACGGGAGCTAATGAAAAGTGTCTCACAAGATCACAGAGACAAAATGCCAGGTGTGATGATGAGGCAGAAATTGTACAATGCACACTTGGTGCTGTCAGTTCTGTACAGTACATTTATGAATAGTGTATATCTGTTCACATAAGGATACGGTTGATTTTTCCCCTCAAGTTGAAATGCTATTTTATGGTGCTTGACTATGAAGCAATTTATTTTGGAACAGAATAAAACAATGAGGTAAATTACAACCTGTGTCTGTTTCCATATTCTACGTGACGTTTAGAATGTTTTACAGTTTCTCGGATTTTACCCCAATTATTCTTTTGGAGCATGAACTCGAGGAACGTAAAATGTGATTGTGGCTGTCATGTGAATGTTACAGTATGTTTCATTGTAGATTAACTTTTATTACCATTTTACTGGCTATTCACCTCCTACCCACTTCATACCATTACAGACGTCTTATTGGTGCATGGACAGATTCATCTTTGTAAACATGATGTAAAGAGTCAGAGCCGGCTCTCGCAGGAAGACTTCCTGGTGGCTCAGTCATTACACACCTTGTTTATTGTGAGTGACGTATGCTGACCACGGCGCCAGGTGAAATGACGTCATAAGGGGTATTGCTAGGTGGAATAACACCTAGGTGAAATGCTTTCGTTGGGGGTAACGTTAGGTGAAATATTAGAGGTAACACTTGGTGAAGTCTCATCACTGATGGTAACACTGGGTGAAGTGCCATCATCTGGGGCGATTCCTGGGCGATGACAAACCTACCCCTCTTATTCACCTTCTCCGTTTGTCACAACAGTTGTTGGGGATGTTTCTGGTACACTTTCTAGAAGCCACTTCATGTGCTAGACCACAGGTTCTCAAACTCGGTCCTCAGGACCCCACACGGTTCATGTTTTGCAGGTCATCTGTAGATTTTTAAAATGTGACAGTTGGTGATACACAGGGCAGCTGCTGGGTGACATGGAAAACGTGAACCGTGTGGGGTTCTGAGGACCAAGTTTGAGAACCACTGTGCTAGAGTGATCTGTCCACTGAGAATATGTAGGGTGTATGTAGTGTTGGACTAGAGCATGAATGGTCCACCGTGGGTATGCACGGATAATCGCCCATGCTTAGTGGTGTGGCCAACTTCCAGAGCGGGTGTGGCCAGCTACCACAAAGGATTTGCTAACTATTAGAGAGTATGTGTTGTCTGGGCCCTTTTATAAATATACAGTTGTGCTCATAAGTTTACATACCCTAGTAGAATTTGTGATTTTCTGGCCATTTGTCAGAGAATATGAATAACAACTAACAAACTTTTCTTTCACTCATGGTTAGTGGTTGGGTGATGCCATTTATTGTCAAACAACTGTGTTTACTCTTTTTAAATCATAATGACAACAGAAACTACCCAAATGACCCTATCAAAAGTTTACATACTCTGGAGATTTTGGCCTGATAACATGCACACAAGTTGGCACACACTGGTTTGAATGGCTACTAAAGGTAACCATCCTCACCTGTGATCTGTTTGCTTGTAATCAGTGTGTGTGTGTATAAAAGGTCAGTGAGTTTCTGGACTCCTGAAAGACCCTTGCATCTTTCATCCAGTGCTGCACTGACGTGTCTGGATTCTGAGTCATGGGGAAAGCAAAAGAATTGTAAAAGGATCTGCAGGAAAAGGTAATTGAACTGTATAAAACAGGAAAGGGATATAAAAAGATATCCAAGCAATTGAGAATGACAATCAGCAGTGTTCAAACTCTAATTAAGAAGTGGAAAATGAGGGATTCTGTGGAAACCAAATCACCATCAGGTAGACCAACAAAAATTTCAGCCACAGCTGCCAGGAAAATTGTTCGGGATGCAAAGAAAAATCCACAAATAACTTCAGCTGAAATACAGGACTCTGGGGAAAAAAGTGGTGTGGTTGTTTCAAGATGCACAATAAGGAGGCATTTGAAGAAAAATGGGCTGCAAGGTCGAGTCGCCAGAAGAAAGCCATTACTACGCAAATGCCACAAAGCATCCCGCTTACAATACTCCAAACAGCACAGAGACAAGCCTCAAAACTTCTGGAACAAAGTCCTTTGGAGTGATGAGACCAAAACTTTTTGGCCACAACCATAAACGTTACATTTGGAGGGGAGTCAACAAGGCCTATGATGAAAGGTACACCATTCCTACTGTGAAACACGGAGGTGGATCGCTGATGTTTTGGGGATGTGTGAGCTACAAAGGCACTGGAAACTTGGTCAAAATTGATGTCAAGATGAATGCAGCATGTTATCAGAAAATACTGGAGAAAAATTTGCACTCATCAGCCCGGAAGCTGCGCATGGGACGTACTTGGATGTTCCAACATGACAATGATCCAAAACATAAGGCCAAGTCGACCTGTCATTGGCTACAGCAGAATAAAGTGAAGGTTCTGGAGTGGCCATCTCAGTCTCCTGACCTCAATATCATTGATCCACTCTGGGGAGATCTCAAACGTGCAGTTCATGCATGACAGCCCTTTTTGCCAAGAAGAATGGGCAGCTTTACCATCTGAGAAAATAAAGAGCCTCATCTACAACTACCACAAAAGACTTCAAGCTGTCATTGATGTTAAAGGGGGCAATACATGGTATTAAGAACTGGGGTATGTAAACTTTTGATCAGGGTCATTTGGGTAGTTTCTGTTGTCATTATGATTTAAAAAGAGTAAACACAGTTGTTTGACAATAAATGGCTTCACCCAACCACTAACCATGAGTGAAAGAAAAGTTTGTGAGTTATCACTCATATTCTCTGACAAATGGCCAGAAAATCACAAATTCTGCTAGGGTATGTAAACTTATGAGCACATCTGTATGTACAGTTAATACTGAGTGCATGCATGAATAGTGTACTAGATTAATAACAGCAATGCAATGTAGAACATACACCATATTACTGTGCAGAATAATATATCATATGCATAATCTAGAAGAATTCTAGTGCATGGTCTGGAACCTGAACCCTAGAGGAGGGGGAGGTTTCCCTTGTACCCCTGTGGGCCAGTCCGACCCTGGCATATATGTCTGTAGTATGTGTTGTTTATTATATCATTAGGCTTTGTTACATTTGGGGGTTTTAAGGTTATTTTTCTTATATTCCTAAATCAGACCCTGTACTAATCCTTTCATTCCCAAATAATCTGTATAGCAACTATTCACAGTGTAACAGATGCAGGATCAATATGTGTGTGATATGCAGGTGTTAATATGGGGTGGGTGTTGTCTTATCTAAATAGGGAAGTTTTTGGACATGTTGTCTTACAGCAACCATAAAATGTTATATTAGGGTTTCATTGTAGATAAATAGCATCAAGCTGGGTTCTGTTCTGTGGGAAGAAATACCACAATAAATCATTGACCAGATGAGGTTGTGGCAGGAAGAGAGCAGTTTACGTGGCAGAAGTGTTGAATGCATTTTGCAGCAGTGCCGCAAGACTGGTCTATGATTCTAAAGGGTTTTCTTACTGCAGCTTTATGTTGTGACGGAAAGTGTGTATAGTTAACGTGTGATCGTCACACATTGTCTTTCTTCCAGGAGTGGTGGTTATTTGTCCATTCCAGTTATTCGGGTAATGTTATTGCAGGGAGTTCTTTGTGTGCTCAGTATCTTCCAGACAGTGAAATGCAGTTGCTTAAGTGCCAGTGAGTGAGTTTCTTAATGCTGTATTTCATTGGTTGGAAGGATCACCAGGTGGCCATATGACAGCAGCCTTTGTGTACTTCCACCTGAGACTTGTCAGGAAGCTGGCCCGACCTTAGCCTCTAGTTATACAAGTTCTCATGTGATTTTCTCTGACGTCCTAGTGGATGCTGGGAACTCCGTAAGGACCATGGGGAATAGCGGCTCCGCAGGAGACTGGGCACAAAAAGTAAAAGCTTTAGACTAGCTGGTGTGCACTGGCTCCTCCCCCTATGACCCTCCTCCAAGCCTCAGTTAGATTTTTGTGCCCGAACGAGAAGGGTGCAAGCTAGGTGGCTCTCCTGAGCTGCTTAGAAGTAAAAGTTTAAATAGGTTTTTTATTTTCAGTGAGTCCTGCTGGCAACAGGCTCACTGCATCGTGGGACTAAGGGGAGAAGAAGCGAACTCACCTGTCTGCAGAGTGGATTGGGCTTCTTGGCTACTGGACATTAGCTCCAGAGGGACGATCACAGGTTCAGCCTGGATGGGTCCCGGAGCCGCGCCGCCGGCCCCCTTACAGAGCCAGAAGAGCGAAGAGGTCCGGAGAAAGCGGCGGCAGAAGACGTTCCTGTCTTCAAATAAGGTAGCGCACAGCACTGCAGCTGTGCGCCATTGCTCTCAGCACACTTCACACTCCGGTCACTGAGGGTGCAGGGCGCTGGGGGGGAGCGCCCTGAGACGCAATAAAAACGATATAAAAACCTTATATGGCTAAAAAAAATGCATCACATATAGCTCCTGGGCTATATGGATGCATTTATCCCCTGCCAGTTTCCTGAAAAAAGCGGGAGAAAAGGCCGCCGTGAAGGGGGCGGAGCCTTTCTCCTCAGCACACAAGCGCCATTTTCTTTCACAGCTCCGCTGGAAGGACGGCTCCCTGACTCTCCCCTGCAGTCCTGCACTACAGAAACAGGGTAAAAGAGAGAGGGGGGCACTATTGGCAGCTAATATATAAATACAGCAGCTATAACAGGGAGTAACACTTATATAAGGTTATCCCTGTATATATATAGCGCTCTGGTGTGTGCTGGCAAACTCTCCCTCTGTCTCCCCAAAGGGCTAGTTGGGTCCTGTCCTCTATCAGAGCATTCCCTGTGTGTGTGCTGGGTGTCGGTACGATTGTGTCGACATGTATGAGGAGGAAAATGATGTGGAAGCAGAGCAATTGCCTGTGTTAGTGATGTCACCCCCTAGGGAGTCGACACCTGACTGGATGGTAGTAATTAAAGAATTACGTGACAATGTCAGCACTTTGCAAAAAACTGTTGACGACATGAGACAGCCGACAAATCAATTAGTGCCTGTTCAGGCGTCTCAGACACCGTCAGGGGCGCTAAAACGCCCGTTACCTCAGATGGTCGACACAGACCCTGACACGGATACTGAATCCAGTGTCGACGGTGACGAGACAAACGTAATGTCCAGTAGGGCCACACGTTACATGATCACGGCAATGAAGGAGGCATTGAACATTTCTGACACTACAAGTACCACAAAAAAGGGTATTATGTGGGGTGTGAAAAAACTACCAGTGGTTTTTCCTGAGTCAGATGAATTAAATGAGGTGTGTGATAAAGCGTGGGTTTCCCCCGATAAAAAACTGCTGATTTCTAATAAATTATTGGCACTATACCCTTTCCCGCCAGAGGTTAGGGCACGTTGGGAAACACCCCCTAGGGTAGATAAGGCGCTCACACGCTTATCAAAACAAGTGGCGTTACCGTCTCCTGATACGGCCGCTCTCAAGGAACCAGCTGATAGAAGGCTGGAAAATATCTTAAAAGGTATATACACACATACCGGTGTTATACTGCGACCAGCGATCGCCTCAGCCTGGATGTGCAGCGCTGGAGTGGCTTGGTCGGATTCCCTGACTGAAAATATTGATACCCTGGATAGGGACAGTATATTATTAACTATAGAGCATTTAAAGGATGCATTACTATATATGCGAGATGCACAGAGGGATATTTGCACCCTGGCATCTAGAGTAAGTGCGATGTCCATTTCTGCCAGAAGAACGTTATGGACGCGACAGTGGTCAGGTGATGCGGATTCCAAACGACATATGGAAGTATTGCCGTATAAAGGGGAGGAGTTATTTGGGGTCGGTCTATCGGACCTGGTGGCCACGGCAACGGCTGGAAAATCCACCTTTTTACCCCAGGTCACCTCTCAGCAGAAAAAGACACCGTCTTTTCAAACCCAGTCCTTTCGTCCCTATAAGGGCAAGAGGGAAAAAGGCCGCTCGTTCCTGCCCCGGGGCAGAGGAAGGGGAAAAAGACTGCACCATGCAGCCTCTTCCCAAGAGCAGAAGCCCTCCCCCGCTTCTGCCAAGTCCTCAGCATGACGCTTGGGCTCTGCAAGCAGACTCGGGCACGGTGGGGGGCCGTCTCAAGAATTTCAGCGCGCAGTGGGCTCACTCGCAAGTGGACCCCTGGATCCTGCAGGTAGTATCACAGGGGTACAAATTGGAATTCGAGACGTCTCCCCCTCGCCGGTTCCTGAAGTCTGCTCTACCAACGTCTCCCTCCGACAGGGAGGCAGTATTGGAAGCTATTCACAAGCTGTATTCCCAGCAGGTGATAATCAAGGTACCCCTCCTACAACAGGGAAAGGGGTATTATTCCACGCTGTTTGTGGTACCGAAGCCGGACGGCTCGGTGAGACCAATTTTAAATCTAAAATCTTTGAACACTTACATAAAAAGGTTCAAATTCAAGATGGAGTCACTCAGAGCAGTGATAGCGAACCTGGAAGAAGGGGACTATATGGTATCTCTAGACATCAAGGATGCTTATCTCCATGTCCCAATCTACCCTTCTCACCAAGGGTACCTCAGGTTTGTGATACAAAACTGTCATTATCAGTTTCAGACGCTGCCGTTTGGATTCACCACGGGTCTTTACCAAGGTAATGGCCGAAATGAGGATTCTTCTTCGAAGAAAAGGCGTATTAATTATCCCTTACTTGGACGATCTCCTGATAAGGGCAAGGTCCAGGGAACAGTTAGAGGTCGGAGTAGCACTATCTCAGGTAGTGCTACGTCAGCACGGGTGGATTCTAAATATCCCAAAATCACAGCTGATTCCAACAACACGTCTACTGTTCCTAGGGATGATTCTGGACACAGTCCAGAAAAAGGTGTTTCTCCCGGAGGAGAAGGCCAGGGAGTTATCCGAGCTAGTCAGGAACCTCCTAAAACCAGGACAAGTGTCAGTGCATCAGTGCACGAGAGTCCTGGGAAAAATGGTGGCTTCTTACGAAGCGATTCCATTCGGAAGATTCCATGCAAGAACTTTTCAGTGGGATCTGCTGAACAAATGGTCCGGATCGCATCTTCAGATGCATCAGGGGATAACCCTATCTCCAAGGACAAGGGTATCTCTCCTGTGGTGGTTACAGAAGGCTCATCTTCTAGAGGGCCGCAGATTCGGCATTCAGGATTGGATGCTGGTAACCACGATGCCAGCCTGAGAGGCTGGGGAGCAGTCACACAGGGAAGAAATTTCCAGGGCTTGTGGTCAAGCATGGAAACGTCTCTTCACATAAATATCCTAGAGCTAAGGGCCATTTACAATGCCCTAAGTCAAGCAAGGCCTCTGCTTCAGGGTCAACCGGTATTGATCCAGTCGGACAACATCACGGCGGTCGCCCACGTAAACAGACAGGGCGGCACAAGAAGCAGGAGGGCAATGGCAGAAGCTGCAAGGATTCTCCGCTGGGCGGAAAATCATGTGATAGCACTGTCAGCAGTGTTCATTCCGGGAGTGGACAACTGGGAAGCAGACTTCCTCAGCAGACACGACCTCCACCCGGGGGAGTGGGGACTTCATCCAGAAGTCTTCCAAGTGATTGTAAACCGTTGGGAAAAATCAAAGGTGGACATGATGGCGTCCCGTCTCAACAAGAAACTGGACAGATATTGCGCCAGGTCAAGGGACCCTCAGGCAATAGTGGTGGACGCTCTGGTAACTCCGTGGGTGTTCCAGTCGGTATATGTGTTCCCTCCTCTTCCTCTCATACCAAAAGTACTGAGAATCATAAGAAGGAGAGGAGTAAGAACGATACTCGTGGCTCCGGATTGGCCAAGAAGAACTTGGTACCCGGAGCTGCAAGAGATGCTCACGGAGGACCCGTGGCCTCTACCTCTAAGGAAGGACCTGCTCCAGCAGGGACCTTGTCTGTTCCAAGACTTACCGCGGCTGCGTTTGACGGCATGGCGGTTGAACGCCGGATCCTGAAGGAAAAAGGCATTCCAGATGAAGTCATCCCTACCCTGATCAAGGCCAGGAAGGATGTAACTGCAAAACATTATCATCGCATTTGGCGAAAATATGTTGCGTGGTGTGAGGCCAAGAAGGCCCCTACGGAGGAATTTCAACTGGGTCGTTTCCTACATTTCCTGCAAGCAGGATTGTCTATGGGCCTAAAATTAGGATCCATTAAGGTTCAAATTTCGGCCCTGTCGTTCTTCTTCCAGAAAGAACTGGCTTCAGTGCCTGAAGTTCAGACGTTTGTCAAAGGGGTACTGCATATACAGCCTCCTTTTGTGCCTCCAGTGGCACCTTGGGATCTCAATGTAGTTTTAGGGTTCCTAAAATCACATTGGTTTGAACCACTTGCCACAGTGGATTTGAAATATCTCACATGGAAAGTGGTAATGCTGTTGGCCCTGGCTTCAGCCAGGCGCGTATCAGAATTGGCGGCTTTATCCCATAAAAGCCCTTACCTGATATTTCATTCGGATAGGGCGGAATTGAGGACTCGTCCTCAATTTCTCCCTAAGGTGGTTTCAGCGTTTCACATGAATCAACCTATTGTGGTACCTGTGGCTACTAGGGACTTGGAGGACTCCAAGTTGCTGGACGTAGTCAGGGCCCTGAAAATATATGTTTCCGGGACGGCTGGAGTCAGAAAATCTGACTCGCTGTTTATACTGTATGCACCCAACAAGCTGGGTGCTCCTGCTTCTAAGCAGACGATTGCTCGTTGGATTTGTAGTACAATTCAACTTGCACATTCTGTGGCAGGCCTGCCACAGCCAAAATCTGTAAAAGCCCATTCCACAAGGAAGGTGGGCTCATCTTGGGCGGCTGCCCGAGGGGTCTCGGCTTTACAACTTTGCCGAGCAGCTACTTGGTCAGGGGCAAACACGTTTGCTAAATTCTACAAATTTGATACCCTGGCTGAGGAGGACCTGGAGTTCTCTCATTCGGTGCTGCAGAGTCATCCGCACTCTCCCGCCCGTTTGGGAGCTTTGGTATAATCCCCATGGTCCTTACGGAGTTCCCAGCATCCACTAGGACGTCAGAGAAAATAAGAATTTACTTACCGATAATTCTATTTCTCATAGTCCGTAGTGGATGCTGGGCGCCCATCCCAAGTGCGGATTGTCTGCAATACTTGTATATAGTTATTGTTACAAACAAATCGGGTTGTTTATTGTCGGAAGCCATCTTTTCAGAGGCTCCTACGGTTATCATACTGTTAACTGGGTTCAGATCACGAGTTGTACGGTGTGATTGGTGTGGCTGGTATGAGTCTTACCCGGGATTCAAGATCCTTCCTTATTATGTACGCTCGTCCGGGCACAGTATCTTAACTGAGGCTTGGAGGAGAGTCATAGGGGGAGGAGCCAGTGCACACCAGCTAGTCTAAAGCTTTTACTTTTTGTGCCCAGTCTCCTGCGGAGCCGCTATTCCCCATGGTCCTTACGAAGTACCCAGCATCCACTACGGACTATGAGAAATAGAATTATCGGTAAGTAAATTCTTATTTTCTTTTTAAAAAAATTTTTTTAGATTTTTATTTCACAGTTCTCGCTTAGTACAGATTTGACTTTGAGGTCTGTAGGAAGATGAGTGAATAAAGAATAGAACAGTTTTTCTCTATCGTCCTAGTGGATGCTGGGGTTCCTGAAAGGACCATGGGGAATAGCGGCTCCGCAGGAGACAGGGCACAAAAAGTAAAGCTTTAGGATCAGGTGGTGTGCACTGGCTCCTCCCCCTATGACCCTCCTCCAAGCCTCAGTTAGATTTTTGTGCCCGGCCGAGAAGGGTGCAATCTAGGTGGCTCTCCTAAAGAGCTGCTTAGAAAAGTTTAGCTTAGGTTTTTTATTTTACAGTGAGTCCTGCTGGCAACAGGATCACTGCAACGAGGGACTTAGGGGAGAAGAAGTGAACTCACCTGCGTGCAGGATGGATTGGCTTCTTGGCTACTGGACATTAGCTCCAGAGGGACGATCACAGGTACAGCCTGGATGGTCACCGGAGCCTCGCCGCCGGCCCCCTTGCAGATGCTGAAACGAGAAGAGGTCCAGAATCGGCGGCAGAAGACTCCTCAGTCTTCTTAAGGTAGCGCACAGCACTGCAGCTGTGCGCCATTTTCCTCTCAGCACACTTCACACGGCAGTCACTGAGGGTGCAGGGCGCTGGGAGGGGGGCGCCCTGGGAGGCAAATGAAAACCTAATTTGGCTAAAAATACCTCACATATAGCCTCCGGGGGCTATATGGAGATATTTAACCCCTGCCAAAATCCGTTAAGAGCGGGAGACGAGGCCGCCGAAAAAGGGGCGGGGCCTATCTCCTCAGCACACAGCGCCATTTTCCCTCACAGAAAGGCTGGAGGGAAGGCTCCCAGGCTCTCCCCTGCACTGCACTACAGAAACAGGGTTAAAACAGAGAGGGGGGGCACTAATTTGGCGTTAGAAATATATAAAAAAGATGCTATAAGGGAAAACACTTATATAAGGTTGTCCCTATATAATTATAGCGTTTTTGGTGTGTGCTGGCAAACTCTCCCTCTGTCTCTCCAAAGGGCTAGTGGGTCCTGTCCTCTATCAGAGCATTCCCTGTGTGTGTGCTGTGTGTCGGTACGTGTGTGTCGACATGTATGAGGACGATGTTGGTGAGGAGGCGGAGCAATTGCCTGTAATGGTGATGTCACTCTCTAGGGAGTCGACACCGGAATGGATGGCTTATTTAGGGAATTACGTGATAATGTCAACACGCGCCAAGGTCGGTTGACGACATGAGACGGCCGACAAACAATTAGTACCGGTCCAGACGTCTCAAAAACACCGTCAGGGGTTTTAAAACGCCCGTTTACTTTAGTCGGTCGACACAGACACAGACAGGGACACTGAATCCAGTGTCGACGGTGAATAAACAAACGTATTCCTTATTAGGGCCACACGTTAAGGGCAATGAAGGAGGTGTTACATATTTCTGATACTACAAGTACCACAAAAGAGGGTATTATGTGGGATGTGAAAAAACTACCGTAGTTTTTCCTGAATCAGATAAATTAAATGAAGTGTGTGATGATGCGTGGGTTCCCCCCGATAGAAAATATGGGCGGTATACCCTTTCCCGCCAGAAGTTAGGGCGCGTTGGGAAACACCCCTTAGGGTGGATAAGGCGCTCACACGCTTATCAGAACAAGTGGCGGTACCGTCTATAGATAGGGCCGTCCTCAAGGAGCCAGCTGACAGGAGGCTGGAAAAATATCATAAAAAGTATATACACACATACTGGTGTTATACTGCGACCAGCGATCGCCTCAGCCTGGATGTGCAGAGCTGGGGTGGCTTGGTCGGATTCCCTGACTAAAAATATTGATACCCTTGACAGGGACAGTATTTTATTGACTATAGAGCATTTAAAGGATGTATTTCTGTATATGCGAGATGCACAGAGGGATATTTGCACTCTGGCATCAAGAGTAAGTGCGATGTCCATATCTGCCAGAAGATGTTTATGGACACGACAGTGGTCAGGTGATGCAGATTCCAAACGGCACAAAGGTGTATTGCCGTATAAAGGAAGAGGAGTTATTTGGGGTCGGTCCATCGGACCTGGTGGCCACGGCAACTGCTGGAAAATCCACCGTTTTTACCCTAAGTCACATCTCTGCAGAAAAAGACACCGTCTTTTCAGCTTCAGTCCTTTCGTCCCTATAAGAGTCATATCTGCCCAGGGATAGAGGAAAGGGAAGAAGACTGCAGCAGGCAGCCCATTCCCAGGAACAGAAGCGTTCCACCGCTTCTGACAAGCTCTCAGCATGACGCTGAGACCGTACAGGACCCCTGGATCCTACAAGTAGTATCCCAGGGGTACAGTTTGGAATGTCGAGACGTTTCCCCTGCGCAGGCTCCTGAAGTCTGCTTTACCAAGGTCTCCCTCCGACAAGGAGGCAGTATGGGAAAAAAATTCACGAGCTGTATTCCCAGCAGGTGATAATTAAATTACCCCTCCTACAACAAGAAAAGGGGTATTATTCCACACTATATTGTGGTACTGAAGCCAGAAGGCTAGGTGAGACCTATTCTAAATCTAAAAAAATTTGAACACTTACAAAGGTTCAAATCAAGATGGAGTCACTCAGAGCAGTGATAACGAACCGGGAAGAAGGGGACTATCTGGTGTCCCGAGACATCAGGGATGCTTACCTCCATGTCCCAAATTTGCCCTTATCACTAAGGGTACCTCAGGTTCGTGGTACAGAACTGTCACTATCAGTTTCAGACGCTGCCGTTTGGATTGTCTACGGCACCCCGGGTCTTTACCAAGGTAATGGCCGAAATGATGGTTCTTCTTCGAAGAAAAGGCGTCTTAATTATCCCTTACTTGGACGATCTCCTGATAAGGGCAAAGTCCAGGGAACAGTTGGAGGTCGGAGTAGCACTATCTCGGATACTGTTACAACAGCAGGGGTGGATTCTAAATATTCCAAAATCGCAGCTGATCCCGACAACAAGTCTCCTGTGCTTAGGGATGATTCTGGACACAGTCCAGAAAAAGGTGTTTCTCCCGGAAGAGAAAGCCAGGGAGTTATCCGAGCTAGTCAGGAACCTCCTAAAATCAGTGCATCATTGCACAAGGGCCATGGTAAAAAAATGGTGACTTCCTTCGAAGCAATTCCAGTCGGCAGATTTCATGCAAGAACTTTTCAGTGGGATCTGCTGGACAAATGGTCCGGATCGCATCTTCAGATGCATCAGCGGATAACCCTATATCCAAGGACAAGGGTGTCTCTCCTGTGGTGGTTACAGAGTGCTCATCTTCTAGAGGGCCGCAGATTCGGCATTCAGTTTTGGATGTTGGTGACCACGGAGGCCAGCCCGAGAGGCTGGGGAGCAGTCACACAAGGAAAAAATTTCCAGGGAGTGTGATCAAGTCTGGAGATTTTTCTCCACATAAATATAGCTAAGGGTAAATTTATAATGCTCTAAGCTTAGCAAGACCTCTGCTTCAAGGTCAGCCGGTATTGATCCAGTGGGATAAAACATCACGGCAGTCGCCCACGTAAATAGACAGGGCGGCACAAGAAGCAGGAGGGCAGTGGCAAAAACTGCAAGGACTTTTCGCTGGGCGGAAAATCATGTGATAGCACTGTCAGCAGTGTTTCATTCCGGGAATGGAAACTGGGAAGCAGACTTCCTCAGTAGGCACGACCTCCACCCGGCAGAGTGGGAACTTCATGGGGAAGTTTTCCACATAATTGTAAACCGTTGGGAATTACCAAAGGTGGACATGATGGCGTCCCGTCTGAACAAAAAATGGGACAGGTATTGCGCCAGGTTAAGAGACCCTCAGGCAATAGCTGTGGACGTTCTGGTAACACCGTGGGTGTACCAGTCGGTGTATGTGTTCCATCCTCTGCTTTTCATACCTAAGGTACTGAGAATTATAAGACGTAGAGGAGTAAGAACTATACTCATGGCTCCGGATTGGCCAAGAAGGACTTGGTACCCGGAACTTCAAGAGATGCTCACAGAGGACTTATGGCCTCTGCCGCTAAGAAGGGACTTGTTTCAGCAAGTACCATGTCTGTTCCAAGACTTACCGCAGCTGCGTTTGACGGCATGGCGGTGGAACGCCGGATCCTAAGGGAAAAGGCATTCAGGAAGAGGTCATTCCTACCCTGGTCAAAGCCAGAAAGGAGGTGACCGCACAACATTATCACCACATGTGGCGAAAATATGTTGCGTGGTGTGAGGCCAGGAAGGCCCCACGAAGAAATTTCAACTCGGTCGATTCTTGCATTTCTTGCAAACAGGAGTGTCTATGGGCCTCAAATTGGGGTCCATTAAGGTTCAAATTTCGGCCCTGTCGATTTTTCTTCCAGAAAGAATTGGCTTCAGTTCCTGAAGTCCAGAAGTTTGTCAAGGGAGTATTGCATATACAACCCCCTTTTGTGCCTCCAGTGGCACTGTGGGATCTCAACGTAGTTCTGGGATTCCTCAAAACACTTTGGTTTAAAACCAGTCAAATCTGTGGATTTGAAGCATCTCACATGAAAAGTGAACATGCTCTTGGACCTGGCCTGGACCAGGCGAGTGTCAAATTGGTGGTTTTTTTCTCAAAAAAGCCCATATCTGTTTGTCCATTCGGACAGGGCAGAGCTGCGGACTCGTCCCCAGTTCTTTCCCTAAGGTGGTGTCAGTGTTTCACCTGAACCAGCTTATTGTGGTGTCTTGCGCCTACTAGGGACTTGGAGGACTCCAAGTTGCTAGATGTGGTCAGGGCCCTGAAAATATAGGTTCCAGGACGGCTGGAGTCAGGAAAACTGACTTGCTGTTATCCTGTATGCACCCAACAAACTGGGTGCTCTTGCTTTTAAGCAGACTTTTGCTAGTTGGATGTGTAATACAATTCAGCTTGCACATTCTGTGGCAGGCCTGCCACAGCCAAAATATGTAAATGCCCATTCCACAAGGAAGGTGGGCTCATCTTGGGCGGCTGCCCGAGGGGTCTCGGCTTTACAACTTTGCCGAGCGGCTATTTAGTCAGGGGCAAACACGTTTGTAAAATCCTACAAATTTGATACCCTGGCTAAGGAGGACCTGGAGTTCTCTCATTCGGTGCTGCAGAGTCATCCGCACTCTCCCGCCCGTTTGGGAGCTTTGGTATAATCCCCATGGTCCTTTCAGGAACCCCAGCATCCACTAGGACGATAGAGAAAATAAGAATTTACTTACCGATAATTCTATTTCTCGGAGTCCGTAGTGGATGCTGGGCGCCCATCCCAAGTGCGGATTATCTGCATTACTTGTACATAGTTACAAAAATCGGGTTATTATTGTTGTGAGCCATCCTTTCAGAGGCTCCGCTGTTATCATACTGTTAACTGGGTTCAGATCACAGGTTGTACAGTGTGATTGGTGTGGCTGGTATGAGTCTTACCCGGGATTCATAAATCCTTCCTTATTGTGTACGCTCGTCCGGGCACAGTACCTAACTGAGGCTTGGAGGAGGGTCATAGGGGGAGGAACCAGTGCACACCACCTGATCCTAAAGCTTTACTTTTTGTGCCGTCTCCTGCGGAGCCGCTATTCCCCATGGTCCTTTCAGGAACCCCAGCATCCACTACGGACTCCGAGAAATAGAATTATCGGTAAGTAAATTCTTATTATATTGCTAGTGTAGAATATACTGCAACTCTTTATAGGCGGTTTATCGGGAAGCTAAGGAATTCCTCCTTAGGGGCAGGGGGCATGTATAGAAAGCGGCTGCGTGCATTACGGATTATTGCGTTACAGTAACCTGCGCACCTCTGTGGGGCGTCACACTGACACCCCGCGTCCATAGCCGCTTATTTTAGTTTTCAAACAATCGTAAACCTCATTTCTAATTTTTAATCTTTATTTACATTTTCGGTTTTGTCTGAAACTCCTTTTTCATTTTCTATGTATCAATATACAAAATGTGTTAATCCTGCAAAATTATAAATGAGACATCTAAGTTATTGTATTGGTTCTGCAGTAACATGAATAATTTAGTAATTGAATTCTGCATTCTCTTAAAGGGAAACAACTTCTTCCGCTATCGAACAGTGTGCACGGCGGAGTGGCCCAGCTAACATGGCAGCCTCCCGGAGAGTCGTCCAATCTGGTCCGGATGAGGAACCAATCCCTTGGTCAGTCCGCACCTTCTTTAACTGCTGGCCTGGTAAGTGACCTCAACTGTTTTATGCCCCCTGTGCTCCTCCATCCTGTCTGAGTGACTGAAGGGTTCCCACGCATTGTAATCTTGTGCTCAGTGGTTGGTGCCTGTAGTTGATTTATCTCTCACATAGTTAAGTGTAGTCTAGAGAATAGTTCTCATTATTTATATGCTCTCTTAGTTTATTCTGTTTTCACACAGTGCAAGTGTACTACAAGTTGTAGTTTAGGGCCTCTTGTTGTGTAGATCGTCATTTTCCCTTATGTCACACTACTGTAAAACTCATTAGTGTGAGTTTGGCCGAGGCACACCAATGGATGCTGACACTCTAGTGTTCAAGTCACATTTTAGGTTTTGCGATATATATACAACTTATGTTATCATGTTCTTAGCGGTGAGTGGGATATTTAGCCTTTTTATCCTGGTTGAAGACTCGCTAGAAGATTAAGCTTCTGTCGATTTATGTTTAAAAAAGTCTGAGGCTGCATTCCTGGACACAACCAGCAGCTCATTAAGGGCCAGTAGTCTCTCAGTGCTGGACCTGATGTTATGTGCAGCTGATGGAGTAACTGGTGACTCCTGCCAGCAGCTGGCTGTCCGGGCCAAGTCAGGAATTTAATGTGTTCCTAGCATCTCCCGTCTCCAGCTGTGTTTAACTCCCGAGCTTTCCAGAGCTTCTGCGAACAAACAGGAGAGTGTGAACCTGGGGGCTCGGGCTGGTCTCCTCCCAGCTCTGTCATTCCCAGGTGGCACAGTACCTAGAAGACTCGAGACAGTCTCCTTTCTTGCCCGACTGGATAGATCCAAATCTCAAAGGACCCAAGCGTTGGCTCTGTATTAGTTTTTTATGGGATCCAGTGTGACCGACACGTTATAAACATTATGCAGAGAATCATGTTTAGTCCGAGAAACCAGTGTCGGATCTTTATTTTCCCGTATTTTGTCCCATTCTGTAAAATGGAAAATAAAGTGTTGTACAGGGAAAAACGATCATAGGAAAATTGTGAATGACTGGAGTCATGATAGATAAGGGTTTGCTGCCATCTAGGGTCTGTTCAGGGTATCATTCCTGCATATTGTCTGTATTTAACTTTTGCTACAGGACTTTTTTTTTTTTTTTTTGAGTTTTCTTGGTAGGCTTTTCATGTTCAGACACCAGTCATGTCCCCTGGCCTTATGATTTGCGTTATCAATCCCAGTAGTTTTAAGGGCCCCATACACTTATAAGACATGACGGTCCGTCATGTCATATAAGATTTCCTCCAACCTCCCGGCAGCCTCCCCGTTGGCAGGATAGTATTATATATACCTTATGCAGTTTTTTTTTTGGCACACAATGTATCTTTTAATAGTTTCTCTTACGTCCCAAAAGGACCATGGGGTATAGACAGGATCCGCAGGAGACATGGGCACACTGTAAGACTTTGAATGGGTATGAACTGGCTCCTCCCTCTATGCCCCTCCTCCAGACCTCAGTTAGATTCTGTGCCTGAGGTGACGTTTCCCCCCGCTCATGAGCTGAACACTCTTTGTGAAAAAGCTTGGGAATCTCCTGACAAAAGGTGACAGATTCCCAAGAGAATTCTAATGGCATATCCTTCACCTCTGACGACAGGGATGCGGCAAGGGATATTGGCCTCTTGGGATCAAGGGCCAATGCCATGGCAATCTCGGCCAGGAGAGCGCTGTGGATTAATCAATGGAATGCTGATACCAACTCTAAGAAAGCTATGGAAGCTCTCCCATATAAAGGTAGTGTCTTGTTTGGTGACGGCCTCGCTGATCTGGTGTCTACAGCTACAGCGGGTAAGTCATCCTTTCTTCCTTATGTTCCTGCACAACAGAAAAAGACGCCGCATTATCAGATGCAGTCCTTTCGGCCCAATAAATACAAAAAAGGAAGAGGGTCGTCCTTCCTTGCCTCTAAAGGTAGAGGAAGGGGAAAAAGGTCGCCTGCTGTGCCAGGCTCCCAGGAGCAGAAGTCCTCCCCGGCTTCTGCCAAGTCCACCGCATGACGCTGGGGCTCCTCTACGGGAGTCCGTACCGGTGGGGGGCGCGTCTCCGACTCTTCAGTCAGGTCTGGTTTCACTCGGGCCTGGCTCCTTGGGTGTTAGACATAGTGTCCCAAGGGTACAAACTGGAGTTTCAAGACGTGCCCCCACACCGATTTTTCAAATCAGCCTTGCCAGTTTCTATCCCAGAAAGGGAAGTAGTGCGTGCTGCGATACAAAAGCTTTGCCAACAGCGTGTCATTGTCATGGTACCCCCATCTCAACGGGGAGAAGGGTTTTATTCGAGCCTATTTGTCGTACCAAAGTCGGATGGCTCAGTCAGACCGATCCTAAACCTAAAATCCCTCAATCTATATTTGAAAAGTTTCAAGTTCAAGATGGAATCTCTTTGAGCAGTGATCTCCAATCTGGAAGGGGGGGATTTTATGGCGTCAGTCGACATAAAAGATGCCTACTTACATGTCCCAATATATCCTCCCCATCCAGCTTTCCTGAGGTTTGCGGTTCAGGATTGTCATTACCAATTTCAGACGTTGCCGTTTGGTCTTTCCACGGCCCGAGGGTCTTCACTAAAGTAATGGCGGAAATGATGGTACTCCTACGCAAGCAGGGTGTCACAATTATCCCGTACTTGGACGATCTCCTGATAAAGGCAAGATCAAAGGAGCAGTTGCTAAGAAACGTGGCACTCTCCCTGACAGTTCTGCAACAAATGGTTGGATTCTAAATTTGCGAAAGTCACAGTTGATTCCGACAACTCGGCTGTCGTTCTTGGGCATGATCCTGGACACGGAACTGCAGAGAGTGTTTCTCCCAGCGGAAAAAACTCTGGAAATCCAGACCATGGTCAAGGAGATTCTGAAACCGGCAAGAGTGTCGATTCATCAATGCACTCAGGTGCTGGGGAAGATGGTTGCAGCTTATGAAGCCATTCCATTTGGCAGGTTTCATGCCCGGGTATTTCAGTGGGACCTGTTGGACAAGTGGTCCGGGTCTCACCTGCACATGCACCGGAAGATAAGCCTATCTTCCAGGACCAGAATATCTCTCCTGTGGTGGCTTCAAAGTTCTCACCTCCTAGAGGGACGCAGGTTCGGGATCCAGGATTGGGTCCTGGTGACCACGGATGCAAGTCTCCGGGGTGAGGAAGCAGTCACACAGGGAAAAAATTTCCAGGGAAAATGGTCAAGCCAGGAAGCTTGTCTGCACATAAACGTTCTGGAATTATGAGCCATCTACAACGGCCTTCTGCAAGCGGAACACTTTCTTAGAGGTCTACCTGTCCTGATTCAGTCGGACAACGTAACAGCGGTGGCGTACATAAACCGCCAGTTCGGAACAAAGAGCAGAGCTGCGATGGCGGAGGCCACAAAAGTTCTCCGCTGGGCGGAAAAACATGTAAGCGCTCTGTCAGCGGTCTTCCTTCCGGGCGTGGACAACTGGGAAGCAGACTTCCTCAGCAGACACGATCTCCCTCCAGGAGAGTGGGGTCTTCATCAAGAGGTTTTTGCAGACGTGACAAGTCGTTGGGGAATTCCTCAAATAGACATGATGGCGTCTCGCCTCAACAAGAAGCTTCAGAGATATTGTTCCAGGTCGAGGGACCCTCAAGCCAGTGCTGTGGACGCCCTGGTAAATCCATGGGTGTTTCAGTCGGTATATGTGTTCCCTCCACTTCCACTCATTTCAAAAGTGATAAGGATCATAAGAAGAACAAGGGTTCAGGCGGTACTCATTGTTCCAGATTGGCCACGGAGGGCCTGGTATCCGGATCTTCAGGAATTGCTCATAGAAGATCCCTGGCCTCTTCCTCTCAGAGAGGATCTGTTACTGCAGGGGCCGTGCGTCTTCCAGGACTTACCGCGGTAGCGTTTGACGGCGTGGAGGTTGAATGCCAAATCCTAACTCGAAAGGGTATTCCCGGGGAAGTCATCCCCACTCTGCTTAAGGCTAGAAAGGAGGTTACGGCGAAGCATTATCACCGTATTTGGAGAAAGTATGTGTCTTGGTGTGAAGCCAAGAAGGCTCCTACGGAGGAGTTTCAGCTGGGTAGTTTCCTCCATTTTTTGCAGGCAGGTGTGGATGCAGCCCTGAAATTAGGTTCCATTAAAGTGCAGATTTCGGCTTTGTCTATTTTCTTTCAAAAAGAATTGCCCGCCCTTCCAGAGGTACAGACTTTCGTGAAGGGAGTACCGCACATCCATCCTCCGTTTGTGCCACCCGTGGCACCATGGGATCTTGACGTGGTGTTGCAATTTCTTATGTCTCACTGGTTTGAACCTTTGCGAAAGGTTGAGTTGAAATTTCTCACTTGGAAAGTGGTTATGCTTTTGGCCTTGGCGTCCGCAAGACGGGTGTCGGGATTGGCGGCTTTGTCTCACAAGAGCCCCTATTTGATTTTCCATGTGGATAGAGCGGAATTGAGAACTCGTCAACAATTTCTGCCGAAGGTGGTTTCTTCGTTTCACATAAAGCAACCTATTGTGGTGCCTGTGGCTACAGATGCCTTGGCTGTTTCAAAATCTCTCGATGTAGTCAGAGCTTTGAAAATTTATTTCGCCAGAACGGCTCAAATTAGGAAATCAGAGGCTCTGTTTGTCCTATATGCTCCCAACAAAATTGGGACTCCTACATCCAAGCAAACTATTGCCCGCTGGATCTGTAATACGATTCGGCATGCTCATTCTACTGCGGGATTGCCGTTGCCGAAGTCCGTAAAAGCCCATTCTACCAGGAAGGTGGACTCATCTAGGGCGGCTGCCCGAGGAGTCTCGGCGCTTCAACTTTGCTGAGCAGCTACGTGGTCGGGTTCAAACACTTTTGCTAAGTTCTACAAGTTTGATACCCTGGCTGATGAGGACCTCATGTTTGCTCAATCGGTGCTGTAGAGTCGTTCGCACTCTCCCGCCTGGTCTGGAGCTTTGGTATAGATCCCATGGTCCTTTTGGAGTCCCCAGCATCCTCTAGGACGTAACAGAAAATAGGATTTTAATGCCTACCGGTAAATCCTTTTCTCCTAGTCCATAGTAGTTTTGATAGTTATGGCTTCCGTTACACGGAGGTTGTGTATCGGTTATGTTCAGCTTGTTGCTGTTTTTAGTTCATGCTGTTAACTGGTATTGCTTAAAAAGCCATGTTGTACGGTGTGTTGTGGTGTGAACTGGTATGTATCCCACCCATGGTTAACAAAAATCCTTTTCCTCGAAATGTCCGTCTCCCTGGGCACAGTTCCTATAACTGAGGTCTGGAGGAGGGGCATAGAGGGAGGAGCCAGTTTACACCCATTCAAAGTCTTATAGTGTGCCCATGTCTCCTGCGGATCCCATCTATACCCCATGGTCCTTTTGGAGTCCCCAGCATCCTCTGCGGAGTAGGAGAAAAGGATTTACCGGTAGGTATTAAAATCCTATTTTTTCATCCATTTACTACGGGATCCGATATATCACGAGTGCAGCACTCGTGATATGTCGGATCTAGGGGGATCCGATCCGATGCACACAGGAACGCGCATCGGATCGGGGGAAAAGCACACCGAAAATGCCCGATTTCACCCAATATATCGGGCCTAATGCCCGAATTGGCCTGAAATCCGGCATTATCGGTCTAGTGTATGGGGCCCTTTAGATTTAACCATCCTAATCAATTCCTCAAACCGTGTTTTAAATAGTCGCTTTATTATCACTGTGTAAATGTTTTTATTGTTATACTAAATGCTTTATCGTTCCCTTCGTTGTCTTTATTGTAGTACAATTACATAAGTCCTGATACATGTTGGTGCCAGTTCTGTGTGTGATCTCAGCCCTGCGGGTGTATGTAACAGTCGGAATCCATATCTGTGCATATAGAGTATTACATGATATTACCTATTCTTATATTCATTTGTTTGTCTCAAATTAAATTTATTGTCAGCAGAAGATAAGCAATGGGTGATCTAAAAACTGTCTTTTTGCACTGTTTTTTGCTAGTTCATCTTCAATAATTTACCAAGTCTGTTGTCTTCTACTCTTCTATAGATGTGATTGGGAGTTGCTAGCAAAGTTGTTATCCACCCATAGATTCCGGGGAACACTGCCCCGTGTGGCCATATTGTCATATAGCATGCTATGATTTAGTTTGCAACATTAACTAGTGTGGCACTCTAATTTAGTGGGAAGAGTAATTGTAGGTGTTCACAGACTGCAGATTTATAAAAGCATTTGCTTGAGCTCTAAGCGTACGTCATTATTGTAAAAGGACAATGTGGTAAAACATCTGAAGCACCGGTATGTCTGCGGACTAGTTTCAGCTGTAGGAGGAGGTGCAGTTGCTCTGGCTGTGGTTGGTATTATCTGGTGCTGTTATTTACCCGTCTGTCCTGTGATTTGTAGTTGACGGCCGTAGACTCACCGCCTGCTCCTGGCACATGCCGCATCCTTTTTATACGTTTTGTTTGTATAAAGGCTGCGCATCTGATTTTTAGTAACAGACAAGCTATACAGGAGTGAGAAATCTCATTTGCTGAATCCATTACACGGTAATCTGTTTGAGAGGAATTTAGCATTCTGAAGGATTTAAATATAAATAAGTTTGAGTCATAATGTACTATTAACATGACTTCAGTCTGAGCCTATAATGTTGTGGATCAGTCTGTATTTTTGTACAGTGTTCTTTGTTGTTACAACATTTGATCACATTGTGGGGCAGGTGCACTAATCCTTGGAGAGAAACTACCAGCCAATCAGCTCCTGTCATTTTTCAAACCCAGCCTGTAACATGTCAGTTAGGAGCTAATTAGCTGGTACTGTATCTCTCTCCACTTTATCACTCTCCAAAGCTTAGTACATTTATTTTTCTTTACAGTTTCTTGTATAGCGCAGCATATTCTGTTGCGCTTTACGATTGCCAGTACATATGCTCTGGTATCTCTAAGGTCCGTGTATGAGCCTTTGGATGGGGGTGTCATCAAGTTATATTGGCAAGGAACCCTCTGCCTTGTTTAAGTTGTGTCCATTTCTCAGTAACATTGCTGGTTCTGAATTCTAGATCATCCCACATTATGGATAGGTCAACTTCCTGTTACCACCATTATTTTGTACCGAGACCAATATTTGTAGAACTCGCCACCTCATCTCCGCCAAAGCCTTAATAAATTGTAAGAACTGCCCATGAAGAGTAATTTTTGCTCCTTCTCCGGGAATACTAATGGGAATCACAGGTTATGGTGTGATTACTCATAGAGCCAGCAGAGGGCAGCAGTGATGGCTGTATTTTTTATTTTTTTTTACTTGTCTGTCATGGTTGTAATGTCAGAATCCAGAAAGTACAGTAAGTAAGTTGATGAGCGTTCCTGGGTGATCTTGTTACTGTGTACACTTCAAACAGATCAGTAAGGGTATCTGTCTCAGTAAGACCTTAAGGGTTTATTCTGCAAATCTTCCTCATTGTTTATTTGTAAGTCACCACATATTCCGCAGAGCCGGACAATCTTCTTACCGATGAGATACGTGCATACAGTGGTGTGTGTGAACCTTTCGGAATTTTCTATATTTCTGGCGAAATTTGGCCTAAAACAACCTCACATAAGTCCTAAAAGTAGATAAAGAGCCAAATCAAACAAATGAGACCAAAAAATTAGATGTGCTTATTTTTTTTATTGAGGAAAATGATCCAATATCACATATCTGTGAGTAGCAAAAGTATGTGAACCTTTGCTTTCAGTATCTGGTATGACCCCCTTACCCCCTTGGGCAGCAGTAACTGCATGTAAACGTTTCAGGTAATTATTGATTAGTCCTGAACATCGGCTTGAAGGCATTTTACTCTATTCCTCCTTACAAAACAGCTTGAGCTATGTTATGTTAGTGAGTTTCCTCCTACGAACTGCCCGCTTTAGGTCCTTCCACAACATTTCGATTGGATTAAGGTCAGGACTTTGACTTGGCTATTCCAAAATGTTACATTTATTCTTCTTTAACCATTCTTTGGTCAAATGACTTGTGCATTTTTGGTCGTTGTCTTGCTGCGTGACCCGCGTTCTCTTGAGATGCAGCTCATGGACAGATGTCCTGAGATTTTCCTTTAGAGTATTCTGGTGTAGTTCAGAATTCATTGTCCGATCAATGATTGCAAGTCGTCCTGGGCCAGATGCAGCAAAACAGGCTAAACTATGTTACCACCGCCTCCACCACCACCACCGGGTTTCACAGATGGTATGAGGTTTTTATGCTGGAATGCAGTGTTCTCCTTTCTCCAAACATAGTGCTTCTCATTCAAACAAAAAGCTATTTTTTTTGGACTCCTCTGTCCACAAAACATTGTTCCAATAGCCTTCTGGCTTGTCCAGGTACTCTTTAGTAAACTGCAGACGGGGCAGCAGTGTTCTTTTTGGAGTGCAGCAGCTTTCTCCTTGCAATCCTCCTGATGGTGGACTCATGAACATTAGCTAAAGTGAGAAAGGCCTTCAGTTGCTTAGAGGTTACCTTTGGTTCCTTTTGTGACCTTGTGAACTAATGGACGCCTTGCTCTTGGCGTGAACCTTGTTGGTCACCACTCCTGGGGAGGGTAATAATGGTCTGGAATTTCCTCCATTTGTAGACAATCTGTCTGACTGCTGATTGATGGAGTTCGAACTCTAGAGTATTTGTAACCTTTTCCAGCCTGATGAGCATCAACAACTCTTCTTCTGAGGTCCTCAGAAATCTCCTTTGTTTGTGGCATGATACACTTCCACAAACGTGTTGTGTACATCAGACTTTGATAGATCCCTGTTCTGTTAAAAAGACCATTGACATCCTTTTGACACTCACAGATATGTGATACTGGATAATTTACTAAAAAAAAAAATGAGTACGTCTAATTTTTTCTCTCATTTGTTTGAGTTGGTACTTTTTATCTACTTTTAGGACTTGTGTGAAAATCTGAGGTAGTTTTGAGCCAAATTTAAGCAGAAATTTAGGAAAATCCTGAAGGGATCACAAACTTTCAAGCACCACTATATATTAAATTTCATAACCGATGCATGAATACGATTAAGCATAAATGTGAGTGAGAAAATAGAAGACTGTTAAACACACAACTTAAAATTAGGCTTACCATACTATGGGGGATATTCAATTATCCGCAAATTCGCTGCAATTTTGCGCCCGAAAAGTGCAGGTGAAAATGGGGAAATCAGCCTGTACCCCAAAAAATGCTAAACTAACATAGGAAAACAGAAGAGAAGTGTGTTAGAGATCACATTAGAGCGTTTTTGGGGACTTAAATTGTGTGAAATGGCTGTTATATGCATTTTTTTAAAAATGCAAAAAAATTATAGAAAGCAATTTTTTTTTAGCAAAATAAATGCTCATTAAATTTTGGGTACATGAAAATGGGTATAAGTATATATTTGGGTCATTTTAGGGTACTTTAAACAAAAGTGGAAACAGACCGATTACTCCCATCTGCAAGCCTAAAAAACACCTGTCCCACTCATAAAGCACCCCAATATACCTGTCCCATACCTTGAACCCCAATTTCCATGACTTTTTACTTTTTCACCCCAAAAATGACATGTCATTATTGGCCAATTAAAAATAATTAAAAACTTCAACGTGCCTAATTAGTCATTAAGGGGGGTGTCCCAGGAGTTCTGTACCATATCCAAACATTTTTACCTTAAAATAGTGACTTTTCCCAACTTTTCACCTGCTTCAGAGAAGGTGAAGTGAAATTAGTGAAAAAATTATCACCGATAAGTTTTCACGGAAAATTGAATAGGCTGTAATTGCGTTTCACGTGAAAAGTCCGTTTTTTCACCCGAAAACCGAACTTTTCACGTAAAAAGTCCGTTATCACCGCTAATTGAATATACCCCTATCACTTTAAACCGGAACACTAATGAATTACACAGGTTCTGTGGCTAGCTGATTTCAAGGCTGCATTTCACCAGGTTTTAATCAGCCACAGAACCTGTGCAATCCATGAGAGCCAGTTTAAAGGGATGGTATGGTAAGCCTACATAAAGAGTGACGTCTTTTTTGGAAGCCCTCCCCGCACGTCAGGAACACTAGTATGTACGAGGCGGACAGAGGTGTGACATAGGTTAGAGTAAACGTATATTAAATATATTAACCATATCTTACTTGTGTTGTCTGTCTATGCTATTAGAGTGTCTGCTCTCTATATGTGTCTAATTATCGCCCGGATGACCCGTCCCGCTGTTACAGAGATCTCTCTTGAGTGCCCCAGCTTAGGAACCACCGCTCTAGTGCTGGCCTGGCCAACCTGTAGCTCTCCAGCTGTTGTAAAACTACACATAGCCCTGCCACAAGTTTTGCATTCCCTAATAGCAAAACTGTGCAGGGCATGCTGGGACTTGTAGTTTTACAACAGCTGGAGAGCCACATGTTGGCCAAGCCTGCTCTAAGTGTATAGGTTCAGATTTTTATCAAAGTGGCTTCTTCCCCCCTCAGGTTACATCTTTTGGAAACTAAGGGCGGTATCCTATTGGCTGCGGTAAGTTACCACAGCTAGTGGATCCCTATGGGGCTATCCAATCAGCCCCGTAGCCAGCATTTATCAGGGATTGTGTGAGGCACGCAAAGCAGAGACCTGTTATTCGGCCAGTAACACGTGTGTCCGAGAATTTATCCCGGATCCCATGTGTTATCGGCTGATAACAGGTTATTTTACCGCGCTGTAAAAACAGACTATTCTAGGATAGCCCGATATTACTATCAGGCTAAAAAACCTGTTTCTCTGACGTCCTAGTGGATGCTGGGGACTCCGTAAGGACCATGGGGGATAGCGGCTCCGCAGGAGACTGGGCACAGCTAAGAAAGATTTAGGACTACCTGGTGTGCACTGGCTCCTCCCACTATGACCCTCCTCCAGACTTCAGTTAGCATCCTGTGCCCGGCTGAGCTGGATGCACACTAGGGGCTCTCCTGAGCTCCTAGAGAGAAAGTATATTTTAGGTTTTTTATTTTACAGTGAGATCTGCTGGCAACAGACTCACTGCAGCGAGGGACTAAGGGGAGAAGAAGCGAACCTACCTAACTGGTGGTAGCTTGGGCTTCTTAGGCTACTGGACACCATTAGCTCCAGAGGGATCGACCGCATGGAACCGGCCATTGGTGTTCGGTCCCGGAGCCGCGCCGCCGGCCCCCTTACAGAGCCAGAAGCAAGAAGAATCCGGAAAATCGGCGGCAGAAGACATCAGTCTTCACCAAGGTAGCGCACAACTCTGCAGCTGTGCGCCATTGCTCCTCATATTACCTTAGTGGCCACTGGGTCAGAAATGGAGCAGAAATAGAACAAGTACCAGGAACAGATCCACTGAATCCTTGTTGGGGAATCAGTATGAAATACCAGCAGCCAGTCAGGCGCCGTCAGTATACCGACAGCGGGATCCCAGCCTCCAGTATGCTGGTAGTGGAGCGAGCGCTAAAAAGCCCCTTGCGGGCTCGATGTGATCGCCACGCCGCGGGCTCGGTGGCACGCTGCACTTGCCACAGGTTATATTTTCCGTCTATGGGTGTCGTGGACACCCACATAGGGAAAAAAGCCTGTGGCGTCGGCATTCCGGCAGCAGACTTTCACTGCTAGTTGGGATTCCGGCATCGTCATTGTGACCTCCGGGATATCGACCAGCGGTTTTCTAACTGCTTCCCCTTGTTAGTTTGGACATCTTGAAAGCCTATTTAAAGGGCTGATTTACTGTAGAGAAGACCAGCCTGTGTAAATATGCTTCCGAATGGGAAGAAGAAGAATATGGAAACACTAGACGATGTAGCTGTCGGCTAATGACAGATGTCGGCTATCCCGTGCACACTGAATGATATAGCGAACTGTGCAAAATATTATTCATTGACCACATCCAGAAGCATGCACTGCAGGCAGATCAGAAGACGTGATGTTAGTAAATGTGTGTTTTTAGCCATCGAAATAAGGTATGAACTAAACTACAAACCTTTGAGCAACGTTGCCAACCATTCTATGCTTCCATTACTTTCACCCCTTTCACACCGCACAAATAACCCGGTATCGGCCCGGCATATTGCCCTGGGTTGGTGATCCAGATCCAAATCAAATTATTTATGGTCCGTGTGATAGGCAAAACCAGTGGTGGTAGCTACCAGTCATATATGTGGACAAAGAGAAGCACAGCCCTGTCCACCACCACATGACGGAGTATGCAACCGTCACTAATATTATAATCTCTGCAAGTGACAGCACTTACGTGGTTATTAAACACAAGATGGCATACAGTAGAAGCACTGGTGCTGTAACTACTATATCACACAGAAAATGTAACTGCATCATCGCTGGATGAAGAGATGCAGTAGGAACCAGTGTCATCACAGAGGTGCGAGACACTTTGTACCTCTTCGGTTCCTAGTGAATGGTGGGCACGGTGTCCCAGGACAGCTGCGCTTTAACTTTGTTTTAGCAATTCGTGATAAGTCCCTACTGCTCTAATATTGTTTTTAGCTTTTCTTAAAGGTTCACTGATCAGAATGTGCATATTCTTCTACTTCTTATTACACGCTTTGAAGGGCATATGTTACACACACAGTGGCAGTACTCACTACTGTGCAGCTCTCCTCTCTTCTCGCTGTGCCTCACTCACTGCAATGGGTGATGTCCTTGTGGCACACAGTGGGTGACGGCCCGATAGCACGCAGGGAGGGACCTCTACCGGGCACGAGTCAAGCAGTAGTGGAGCATGGTGTACTGCGGATAATCACTGGCCGCTTCAGCTTGTCTTTCCCACTAACCCTAATCTTTCTGAGTAATGGAAGAAAATCACTGTACACTTCCAATTAAAGTCCAGTCACATGTTTATTGTTCATTTCTGAGCAGATTAAACTGGATGAAATGTTGGGCACACAGTGCACTTCCTGCGGTTTAAGCTAATCTTCCAGCAACTTGTCAGGTATGAAGTAATTAGCACAACTTCTAATAACTACCATTAATCTTCCTCTATTATGGACGTGTTCTGCTACTATCCCTGTGAATGGATAGAGCGCAGTGATTCCTGGAGCCAGGTACTGCATTGTTGGCTGTGAATCACATCTGCTTACTCCCCCTCTCTTCCTTCCGAGACGCGGAGACAGGACACCACTAGTGGTCTCTAACCTGGCTGTGTTTCATGTGTAAGAGAAAAAGGTGTATTAAGCTTTCATTCATTTCCTTGAGCCTTTTGTAGTAATCCTGGGCAGCAGGGCCCCTCTGCTGTGCTTCCCAGTCCTCATTTATAGGCCAGTTGTCAGGAATGTACATCGATAATTTGTGCCTTATTGAAATAATACAATGAACTGTGGTCATCTCTTATGACATGGTGTAAATGCCATTAAAATGCTTTTATCATGGAGCAAAATTAAGTAGGTTTTCAGTAGTCTAAGCTGGTTGCTATGGGTTGAATAATGTGACCACCTGGTTGCTATGCACTGGATAATGTGACCACCTGGTTGCTATGCACTGGATAATGTGAACCATTTGTGCTATGCACTGGATAATGTGACAACTTGGTTGCTATGCACTGGATAATGTGACAACCTGGTTGCTATGCACTGGATAATGTGAACCATTTGTGCTATGCACTGGATAATTTGACCACCTGGTTGCTATGCACTGGATAATGTGACCACCTGGTTGCTATGCAATGGTTAATGTGAACCATTTGTACTATGCACTGGATAATGTGACCACCTGGTTGCTATGCACTGGATAATGTGACAACCTGGTTGCTATGCACTGGATAATGTGAACCATTTGTGCTATGCACTGGATAATGTGACCATCTGGTTGCTATGCAATGGTTAATGTGAACCATTTGTTCTATGCACTGGATAATGTGACCACCTGGTTGCTATGCACTGGATAATGTGAACCATTTGTGCTATGCACTGGATAATGTAACCACCTGGTTGCTATGCACTGGATAATGTGACAACCTGGTTGCTATGCACTGGATAATGTGAACCATTTGTGCTATGCACTGGATAATGTGACCACCTGGTTGCTATGCAATGGTTAATGTGAACCATTTGTACTATGCACTGGATAATGTGACCACCTGGTTGCTATGCAATGGTTAATGTGAACCATTTGTACTATGCACTGGATAATGTGACCACCTGGTTGCTATGCACTGGATAATGTGACAACCTGGTTGCTATGCACTGGATAATGTGAACCATTTGTGCTATGCACTGGATAATGTGACCACCTGGTTGCTATGCAATGGTTAATGTGAACCATTTGTTCTATGCACTGGATAATGTGACCACCTGGTTGCTATGCACTGGATAATGTGAACCATTTGTGCTATGCACTGGATAATGTAACCACCTGGTTGCTATGCACTGGATAATGTGACAACCTGGTTGCTATGCACTGGATAATGTGAACCATTTGTGCTATGCACTGGATAATGTGACCACCTGGTTGCTATGCACTGGATAATGTGACCACCTGGTTGCTATGCAATGGTTAATGTGAACCATTTGTACTATGCACTGGATAATGTGACCACCTGGTTGCTATGCACTGGATAATGTGACAACCTGGTTGCTATGCACTGGATAATGTGAACCATTTGTGCTATGCACTGGATAATGTGACCACCTGGTTGCTATGCAATGGTTAATGTGAACCATTTGTTCTATGCACTGGATAATGTGACCACCTGGTTGCTATGCACTGGATAATGTGAACCATTTGTGCTATGCACTGGATAATGTAACCACCTGGTTGCTATGCACTGGATAATGTGACAACCTGGTTGCTATGCACTGGATAATGTGAACCATTTGTGCTATGCACTGGATAATGTGACCACCTGGTTGCTATGCACTGGATAATGTGACCACCTGGTTGCTATGCAATGGTTAATGTGAACCATTTGTACTATGCACTGGATAATGTGACCACCTGGTTGCTATGCAATGGTTAATGTGAACCATTTGTACTATGCACTGGATAATGTGACCACCTGGTTGCTATGCAATGGTTAATGTGAACCATTTGTACTATGCACTGGATAATGTGACCACCTGGTTGCTATGCACTGGATAATGTGACAACCTGGTTGCTATGCACTGGATAATGTGAACCATTTGTGCTATGCACTGGATAATGTGACCACCTGGTTGCTATGCAATGGTTAATGTGAACCATTTGTTCTATGCACTGGATAATGTGACCACCTGGTTGCTATGCACTGGATAATGTGAATCATTTGTGCTATGCACTGGATAATGTAACCACCTGGTTGCTATGCACTGGATAATGTGACAACCTGGTTGCTATGCACTGGATAATGTGAACCATTTGTGCTATGCACTGGATAATGTGACCACCTGGTTGCTATGCACTGGATAATGTGACCACCTGGTTGCTATGCAATGGTTAATGTGAACCATTTGTACTATGCACTGGATAATGTGACCACCTGGTTGCTATGCAATGGTTAATGTGAACCATTTGTACTATGCACTGGATAATGTGACCACCTGGTTGCTATGCACTGGATAATGTGACAACCTGGTTGCTATGCACTGGATAATGTGAACCATTTGTGCTATGCACTGGATAATGTGACCACCTGGTTGCTATGCAATGGTTAATGTGAACCATTTGTTCTATGCACTGGATAATGTGACCACCTGGTTGCTATGCACTGGATAATGTGAACCATTTGTGCTATGCACTGGATAATGTAACCACCTGGTTGCTATGCACTGGATAATGTGACAACCTGGTTGCTATGCACTGGATAATGTGAACCATTTGTGCTATGCACTGGATAATGTGACCACCTGGTTGCTATGCACTGGATAATGTGACCACCTGGTTGCTATGCAATGGTTAATGTGAACCATTTGTACTATGCACTGGATAATGTGACTACCTGGTTGCTATGCACTGGATAATGTGACAACCTGGTTGCTATGCACTGGATAATGTGAACCATTTGTGCTATGCACTGGATAATGTGACCACCTGGTTGCTATGCAATGGTTAATGTGAACCATTTGTTCTATGCACTGGATAATGTGACCACCTGGTTGCTATGCACTGGATAATGTGAACCATTTGTGCTATGCACTGGATAATGTAACCACCTGGTTGCTATGCACTGGATAATGTGACAACCTGGTTGCTATGCACTGGATAATGTGAACCATTTGTGCTATGCACTGGATAATGTGACCACCTGGTTGCTATGCACTGGATAATGTGACCACCTGGTTGCTATGCAATGGTTAATGTGAACCATTTGTGCTATGCACTGGATAATGTGACCACCTGGTTGCTATGCACTGGATAATGTGACCACCTGGTTGCTATGCAATGGTTAATGTGAACCATTTGTACTATGCACTGGATAATGTGACCACCTGGTTGCTATGGATTACACACCTCTTTTATTAAAGGCAAATTCTACTTCTGTGAAAAGTATCAATGCAATTTGTAGAGCATACATGTCCCACACACCTCTAGATTCTTGTATAGAAGTATCTTCACCTGTCCATTCAGCGGTTTTTCATTACATTCCTGGGGCAGCCATTTAACATTCTGAAGTAAATCGGAATACAGCAGCTCCAGCTGCGCACCATTTCTTCATTCTATTACTAGCTTTCATTTCTCATCACGAATAGCTTTACTGATCAAATCCAGTTCCGTCGTGGACTGACGCAATCTCTTCATTGATTTCACATGGATTACCCTGGCAACAAGAATACACTGAAGTAGCCAGATAGGTCCTGATGCAGGGTTGACAGTAAATCTGGCTACATTGCTCAAAATCAGCCCGCACAGAAAATGGCGTATATTCGCCCATACGCACGCGGAGCAGATGTGCGTATCCTGCGTTTATGCGACCACTCCCTCATTTAACTTTGAGAGAGCGCCAATTCCACCTAATTCCACCTCTTCATTGTAAGTGTAGATGCAAATAAAATGTATGCAGCTGCATAGTCCATTTTTGGAGCATACGTGATGCAAATTTTCACAAGATACCCTCTGTAAACGGGGCGTATGTTCAGCACCTAACTACATCCGTTGAGCCTATTTACCACCATAAAGGCTGAAGGGTGTCGTTCCCTATCGATCGCCTCTTACTGATTGACAGGCAGAGGCGGTCACTGGGCGGGAAGGGGCTGCACAGCTGCGTTTGACCGCTATTTTGGGGGTGCAGGGGGCGGCGAAGAGCAACTCCCGGTCAGCCGTAGGAGCTGCGCTGGCCGGTAGTTGCTCAACAAGTACAAAAGCATTGCCGCTGTGCGATGCTTTTGTACTTGGGGGGGGGGGGGGGGGGGGGGGCTGGACAGACCAGCGAGGCGGGCTAGCCCTGTGCTGGGCGTCCACCCGCATGTCTGGGAACATGATCATAGCTGTACTAAATTTAGCACCGCTACGATCAACTCAGAATGACCCCCTTTGTGCCTGTGAGCTGCACAGGGAGCATTAATCTCTACTAGGGTTCCAGTGCTTTCCTTCCGTATGTCACCCAATAGATGAATGAAATGTGGCTATGGAATAGTCAGTTACACAAGTGTCCCTTCAGTTTCTGAGAGTTACAGCATCCTCCCGTCAGGATTGTACTTGTTGTGGAGTTCATTAATAGAGGAACTACAATTGTGATGTTACAATAATGCAGATTTTGGGGGTTATTCAGAGTTGGTCACAGATTCTGCTATTGCAACAAAATCTGCGACCATACTACTCACATGCAGGGAGCTGCCAAGCACAGGGCAAGGCTGTCCAGCATGTGTGGCGCCACACATGCTGATGTGATAGCATAAATAGTGGTTGACCACGCCTCCATGTTTCCACACGCAGGAAACACAGGTGACGTCATTGCCCGGCCCCAAAAACGCCCATGACATGCCTGCGTCTACCCCCCCCCCCCAAAAAAAAAAAAAAAACAACAACAAAAAAACGCAGCGTTGTCCATCACTATGTAATTGGATCCTTCCGGGATGTGATTGCATGGTGCCCGCGCACTGTAACCGCTGCGCCTGCGCATACCCTCTGGATGCTGCTGCGTGCAGGTCAGAATACGGCCTTTTGTCCTGATCACTGAAATGTTTTGAAATTGCTCGTATAAAGACAAGAATTTAATCTAGTGGGCAATTCTCCGTGATGCACGGGACAGCTACACAAATTAGAACAACATACTTTACCAAAATACAAAGATCTTAGTGGGTCTTAAGTTATAGGGTAAGGCATCGCTACTAAGCAATTAAGTTTTTATGTAACAACAATTTCTTAACAGACCATTTTAAAAGGAAAAAATAAATAAAAGCGTGTGATGCGCTGGACTTTGTTCACTTTCTGTAGAATCACCCTAATCAGCCACAGAGCCACCTGTAACAGTGTCATTAATTTTATTACTTTCCATTTACTGGATTATCTTTCTGCCATTTTGATTTCCCCTGAATTATTGCATCTACAATCTTTGCCTTTATCAGCTGTCCACCAAACTACTATGAGGTTAGGTGTACAATTGGTAACAAGTAAGCATTAGATAATTAATTGAATTATACAATTCCATTATCTGTAAAGCGCTACGGAATATGTGTGCGCTATATGAATAACTGGTAATAATAAATTATCGGGATTTTAACCTTTTTTTTTAAACTGTCCCGTCCGTGACAAATTGAACACCAAGACTGAGACCAATAGTTTAAGAACCTCCAAAGGCTAAATTTATTGTCATGAAAGGAGTTTTGCCTTTTTCTTAATTCCTGCAAGTTAAATCTCAAATCAGTGCCATAGTTAATTAAATATCAGTATTCATAGGACAAGCTAGCAGCGTGCATCACCAGGGACGCAGCTGGCAAAAGGAACACTGAGACAACGAACAACACAGTAGGTGAATATGTAGGAGACCGGAGCATGAACAAGCAGCCACGAAGAGATGTACTGGCAATCACTGTAAGCACTGAACAACCTTATAAAAGAGAGAGAGATCCCACATTGGTTGCAGACGTCATGTGTCAGAGAGCTCCTGGGATTGGCTCAGAACGGCATGTGATGAACAGACATCTCCTGACAGGGAATGAGTGCTGATACGCAGAGTGACTTGAGAGAAGCTGACAAAAAGCAAAAGCAGTAAGTGGGTCTGTCAGAGCGCTTTGTGACATAGGCTACAATAGACATAAGGCCTCAGAAGTTCCAGCATAAAGCATAAAGTGGGTGTAAATAGTATGAAATGAAGAACGAAGATAGTTAGAATTGTAATTTCATTGTAAAAATGAGTTCAATTTACTAAACATCAAGATATTTTCTCTAACGTCCTAGTGGATGCTGGGGACTCCGTCAGGACCATGGGGAATAGCGGGCTCCGCAGGAGACAGGGCACATCTAAAAAGCTTTTTAGGTCACATGGTGTGTACTGGCTCCTCCCCCTATGACCCTCCTCCAAGCCTCAGTTAGGTTTTTGTGCCCGTCCGAGAAGGGTGCAAACTGGATGGCTCTCTTAAGGAGCTGTTTAGTAAAGTTTTTTTTTAGGTTTCTAATCAGTGATTCCTGCTGGCGACAAGATCACTGCAACGAGGGACTTAGGGGAGAGACTTGCAACTCACCTGCGTGCAGGAGGATTGAAGTTTTAGGCTACTGGACACTGAGCTCCAGAGGGAGTCGGAACACAGGTCAGCCTGGGGTTCGTCCCGGAGCCGCGCCGCCGATCCCCCTTACAGACGCTGAAGAAAGACGGCGGAACGGAGGTCCGGAAACAGGCGGCAGAAGACTTCACAGTCTTCAGAGAGGTAGCGCACAGCACTGCAGCTGTGCGCCATTGTTGCTACACGGCTCACTGACACGGTCACGGAGGGTGCAGGGCGCTGCTGGGGGCGCCCTGGGCAGCAATATAAATACCTATTTGGCAAATAAATACATCACATATAGCCATTAAGGCTATATGTATGTATTTAACCCAGGCCAGTTTTCCTAATAACCGGGAGAAAAGCCCGCCGTGAAAGGGGCGGAGCTTATTCTCCTCAGCACTCAGCGCCATTTTCCTGACCAGCTCCGCTGGTGAGGAAGGCTCCCACTCTCCCCTGCACTACAGAAACAGGGTTAAAGAGAAGGGGGGCATAAATTGGCGATATAATTATATATTAAGAGCCCATATATAGAAACAACACCTTCTAGGGTTGTTATATACATTATGGCGCTTTTGGTGTGTGCTGGCAAACTCTCCCTCTGTCTCCCCAAAGGGCTAGTGGGTCCTGTCCTCTATCAGAGCATTCCCTGTATGTGTGTGCTGTAGGTCGGTACGTGTGTGTCGACATGTATGAGGAAAATGTTGGTGAGGAGACGGAGAAAATTGCCTGTAATGGTGATGTCACTCTCTAGGGAGTCGACACCAGAATGGATGGCTTACTTATGGAATTACGTGATAATGTCAACACGCTGCAAGCCGGTTGACGACATGAGACAGCCGGCGGACAAATTAGTATCGGTCCAGGCGTCTCAGACACCGTCAGGGGCTTGTAAAAACGCCCATTTACCTCAGTCGGTCGACAGACACTGACACGGACACTGACCCCAGTGTCGACGGTGAAGAAACAAACGTATTTTTCCTTTAGGGCCACAAGTTACATGTTAAGGGCAATGAAGGAGGTGTTACGTATTTCTGATACCACAAGTACCACAAATAAGGGTATTTTGTAGGGTGGGAATAAACTACTTGTAGTTTTGCCTGAATCAGATAAATTAAATGAAGTGTGTGATGATACGTGGGGTTCCTCCGACAGAAAGTTATGGGCGGTATACCCTTTTTCCCGCCAGTAGTAAGGGCGAGTTGGAAAACACACCTTAGGGTGGACAAGGCGCTCACACGCATATAAAAAACATGGCGTTACCGTTTCCAGATACGGCCGCCCTCAAGGAGCCAGCTGATAGGAAGCTGAAAAATATCATAACAGTATATACACACATACTGGTGTTATACTACGACCAGCAATCGCCTCAGCCTGGATGTGCAGCGCTGAGGGGGCTTGGTCGGATTTCCTGACTGAAAATTTTGATACCCTTGACAGGGACAGGATTTTATTGTCTATAGAGCATTTTAGGGATGCATTTCTATATATGTGTGATGCGCAGAGGCATATTTGCATTCTGGCATCAAAGAGTAAATGTGATGTACATATCTGCCAGACGAAGACACGACAGTGGTCAGGTGAGGCAGATTCCAGACGGCATATGGAAGTATTGCCGTATAAAGGGGCGGTCCATTGGACCTGGTGGCCATGGCAACAGCTGAAAAATCCACCTTTTGTTACCCCGAGTCACATATTGGCAGAAAAGGACACAGTCTTTTCAGTCTCAGTCCTTTCGTCCCCATACGGGCAGGCGGGCGAAGGCCAGTCATATCTGCCCAGGGGGAGAGGAAAGGGAAGAAGACTGCAGCAAGCAGCTCATTCCCAGGAACAGAAGCTCCTCACGGCTTCTGCCAAGTCCGCAGCATAACGCTGGGGCCGTACAAGCGGACTCAGGTGCGGTAGGGGGTCATCTCAAGAGTTTCAGCAACACTCGCAAGGGAACTCCGGGATCCTACATGTAATATCCCAGGTGTACATTGGAAATTCGAGACGTCTCCCCCTCACACAATTCACAGGCTGTATTCCCAGCAGGTGATAATCAAAGTACCCTTCTTACAACAAGGAAGGGGGTAGTATTCCACACTATATTGTGGTACTGAAGCCAACCGGCTCGGTGAGATCTGAAATATTTGAACACTTACATACAAGCATTCAAATCAAGATGGAGTCACTCGGAGCAGTGATAGCGAACCAGGAAGAAGGGGACGATATGATGTCACTGGATATCAGGGACGTTTACCTACAGGTCCAAATTTGCCCTTCTCACCAAGGGTACTTCAGGTTCCTGGTACAGAACTGTCACTATCAGTTCAGACGCTGCCGTTTGGATGGTCCACGGCGCCCCGGGTCTTTACCAAGGTAATGGCCGGAATGATGATTTTTCTTAAAAGAAACATGGACGCTTTCCTGATAAGGGCAAGGTCCAGAGAACAGTTGGAGGTCGGAGTAGCACTATCTTAAGTAGTTCTACGACAGCACGAGTGGATTCTAAATATTCCAAAATCGCAGCTTTTTCCGACGACACGTCTACTGTTCCTAGGGAAGATTCTGGACACAGTCCAGAAAAACGTGTTTCTCCCAGTGGAGAAAACCAGGGAGTTATCCGAGCTAATCGGGATCCTCCTAAAACCAGGAAAAGTGTCAGTGCATCATTGCACAAGAGTCCTGGTAAAAATGGTGGCTTATTACGAAGCAATTCCATTCGGCAGATTTCCCGCAAGAACTCTTCAGTGGGATCTGCTGGACAAATGGTCCGGATCGCATCCTCAGATGCATCAGCGGATAACCCTATATCCAAGGAAAAGGGTGTCTCTCCTGTGGTGATTACAGAGTGCTCATCTTCTAGAGGGCCGCAGATTCGGCATTCAGGATTGGATGCCGGTGACCACGGAGGCCAGCCTGAGAGGCTGGGGAACAGTCACACAGGGAAAAAATTTCCAGGGAAGTGTGATTAAGTCTGGAGAATTCTCTCCGCATAAATAAGCTTAGAGCAAATTTATAATGCTCTAAACTTAGCTAGACCTCTGCTTCAAGGTCAGCCGGTATTGATCCAGTGGGATAACATCACGGCAGTCGCCCACGTAAACAGAAGGGCGGCACAAGAAGCAGGAGGGCAGTGAAAACTGCAAGGATTTTTCGCTAGGCGGAAAATCATGTGATAGCACTGTCAGCAGTGTTCTTTCCGGGAGTGGACGACTGGGAAGCAGACTTCCTCAGCAGGCATGACCTCCACCCGGGAGAGTGGAAACTTCATAGGGAAGTTTTTCAACATGATTGTGGACCGTTGGCAAAGACCAAAGGTGGACATGATGGCGTCCCGCCCGAACAAAAACGGGACAGGTATTCCGCCAGGTCATGAGACCTTCAGGCGATAGCTGCGGATGTTCTGGTAACACCGTGGGTGTACCAGTCTGTGTATGTGTTCCCTCCTCTGTTTCTCATAACCAGGGTATTGAGAATTATAAGACATAGAGGAGTATGAACTATACTAGTGGCTCCGGATTGGCCAAGAGGGACTTGGTACCCGGAACTTCAAGAAATGCTCACAGAGGACTAAGGGCCTGGGGAGCTAAGAAGGGACTTGATTCAGCAAGTACCATGTCTATTCCAAGACTTACCGCGGCTGCGTTTGACGGCACGGCGGTTGAATGCCGGATCCTGAGGGGAAAAGGCATTCCATAAGAGGTCATACCTACCCTGGTCAAAGCCAGGAAGGAGGTGACCGCACAACGTCATCACCACATGTGGTGAAAATATGTTGCGTGGGTGAGGCCAGGAAGGCTCCACGACGGAAATTCAACTAGGTCGATTTCTACACTTCCTGAAAACAGGAGTGTTTTGGACCTCAAATTGGGGTTCATTAACATTTAAATTTCGGCCCTGTAGATTTTCTTCCAGAAAGAATTGACTTCAGTTCCTGAAGTCCAGATTGTAAAGGATGTATTGCATATACAGCTTTTTTGTGCCCCTAGGGGCACCGTGAGATCTCAACATAGTGTTGGGATTTCTTAAAATCATAGTGGTTTGAACCGCTCAAATCTGTGGATTTGAAATATCTCACATGGAAAGTGACCATGCTGTTGACAAATATCTCACATGGGAAGTGACCATGTTGTTAGCCCTGGCCTCGGCCAGGCGATTGTCAGAATGGGCGGCTTTGTCTTACAAAAGCCCATATTAAAATTTTCCATTTGAACAGGACAGAACTGGGACTCGTCTCCAGTTTTCTTCATGAAGGGGTGTCAGCGTTTTCACCTGAAACAACCTCTTGTGGTGCCTGCGGCTACTAGGGACTTGGAGGACTCCAAGTTACTAGACGTGGTCAGGGCCCTAAAAATATATATATATATATATATATATAGTTAGGACGGCTGGAGTCAGAAAGTCTGACTTGCTGTTTATACTGTATACACCCAACAAGCTGGGTGCTCATGCTTCTAAGCAGTCTATTGCACGCTGGATTTGTAGTACAATTCAGCTTGCACATTCTGTGGCAGGCCTGCCACAGACGAAATATGTAGATGCCCATTCCACAAGGAAGGTGGGCTCATCCTGGGCGGCTGCCCGAGGAGTCTCGGCATTACAACTTTGCCGAGCAGCTACGTGGTCAGGGGAGAACACGTTTGTAAAATTTTACAAATTTTGATACTCTGGCTAAGGAGGACCTGGAGTTCTCTCATTCGGTGCTGCAGAGTCATCCGCACTCTCCCGCCCGTTTGGGAGCTTTGGTATAATCCCCATGGTCCTGACGGAGTCCCCAGCATCCACTAGGACGTTAGAGAAAATAAGAATTTACTTACCGATAATTCTATTTCTCGTAGTCCGTAGTGGATGCTGGGCGCCCATCCCAAGTGCGGATTGTCTGCAATGCTTGTACATAGTTATTGTTACAAAAATCGGGTTATTACTATTGTTGTGAGCCATCTTTTCGGAGGCTACTTCGTTTTGTTATCATACTGTTAACTGGGTTCAGATCACAAGTTGTACGGTGTGATTGGTGTGGCTGGTATGAGTCTTACCCGGGATTCAAGATCCTTCCTTATTGTGTACGCTCGTCCGGGCACAGTACCTAACTGAGGCTTGGAGGAGGGTCATAGGGGGAGGAGCCAGTACACACCATGTGACCTAAAAAGCTTTTTAGATGTGCCCTGTCTCCTGCGGAGCCCGCTATTCCCCATGGTCCTGACGGAGTCCCCAGCATCCACTACGGACTACGAGAAATAGAATTATCGGTAAGTAAATTCTTATTTTCCGATGGGGCAGCAGCCCAGTTTAAGAATAGATTTACAATGTTGAAACTTGGTTTTATGAAAAAAAACTTGTAGTGTGGAGGGACAATGGTAGTTCTTAGCCACATCCCATGGCAAGGGGGTGGTTGATGGGATACTCCTATTACAGCGTAGTAAAACGTATAGTAAAAAATAGTAAAACAAAAGATTTCAAGTTGAGAATTCTAAAGACTGTTTCAGCAGCACGCTAGTCAGTGAAGATTGTTTTTTGATCATACTTGTCACTCTTGAAGAAAACTTGCAAAATGCTAGATCAAAGATGGAAAACTGTAATTGGTATTGATGGGCTACAGTCACTACATGACATACAGACTTTGTTGGGCACATTTTTCAGTCTGAGCACAAACTGTTCAGTTTTCAAACTGCGAATCACACAAGTGTACTCTTGATTCTTGATTCCGAACCTCGCAGACCTGAAGATCGCACCTCCCGACTGGAAGTTATTCAAATACAGCCGCCTGAAGTTGCTGATGTAGCAGCAAGGACATTTTTGCTAGTACCTACACCAGTTCTTAAAGTGAGAGGCAGTATGTTTTTATGAATTTACTTCTATGGGAGATGTTAACAGAGTTAAAATTAAAATGTAGAAACAAAAAAAATTGGTACTCAAAGCAGTATTTGTAATAAGAGTTTTTTAAATTCTAAAAATATTATAAAGCAATAGAAATACACGGTTTCTGTTCTACAGACATAAAATGGGTATTACGGAGATTTATTTTGCACTGTGTCCCACCCAGAGGCGGATTGGCCATAGGGTTTACATGGAAGATTCCCGGTGGGCCTGTTTTGTTTGAGGTCATGTGGTCCTTTTTATAGACATAATGAATAAGATGCAAAATAATTTGCATATATGAAAATGACTTTGCCACTTAGCCTGTGATTGCAGATGCAGATGATCTAGTGTATGCTATGTCTGCCTGCTTGGCTGACATATAAGATTGAGTGAATAGTGATTGGTATATGGTTGGTGTAATAAGCAAGAAAATATATCTTTCTAAAGAATGATAGTTTCCTAAATTCTGAAGGTGTATCATATAATGTGCTCATAATATTTAATTTTATTTCTCTAACGTCCTAGTGGATGCTGGGGACTCCGTAAGGACCATGAGGAATAGACGGGCTCCGCAGGAGACAGGGCACTCTAAGAAAGAATTAGGACTACTGGTGTGCACTGGCTCCTCCCTCTATGTCCCTCCTCCAGACCTCAGTTTGAATCTGTGCCCGGTCAGAGCTGGGTGCACTTTAGTGAGCTCTCCTGAGCTTGCTAATAAGAAAGTATTTTATTAGGATTTTTTATTTTCAGAGAGATCTGCTGGCAACAGACTTTCTGCTACGTGGGACTGAGGGGAGAGAAGCAAACCTACTAACTGCGGATAGGTTGCGCTTCTTAGGCTACTGGACACCATTAGCTCCAGAGGGATCGAACACAGGAAGTCAACCTTGGTCGTCCGTTCCCGGAGCCGCGCCGCCTCCCCCTCGCAGAGCCAGAAGACAGAAGGCGGCGAGTGAAGCAAGAAGACATCAAAATCGGCGGCAGAAGACTCCTGTCTTCATATGAGGTAGCGCACAGCACTGCAGCTGTGCGCCATTGCTCCCACACTAACCCACACACTCCGGTCACTGTAGGGTGTAGGGCGCAGGGGGGGAGGAACGCCCTGGGCAGCAATTGAGTACCTCCTGGCAAAATAAAGCATATATATATAGCTGGGCACTGTATATATGCATGAGCCCCCGCCATTATTTTACACAAAATCGCGGGACAGAAGCCCGAGGCTGAGGGGGTGGGGCTTCTTACTCAGCACTCACCAGCCCCATTTTCTCTCCACAGCTCAGCTGAGAGGAAGCTCCCCAGGCTCTCCCCTGCAGAAGCACGATAGAAGAGGGTGAAAAGAGAGGGGGGGCACATAAATTTGGCGTAAAAACAATATATACAGCAGCTACTGGGTTAACACTACGTTACTGTGTGATTCCTGGGTCATATAGCGCTGGGGTGTGTGCTGGCATACTCTCTCTCTCTCTCCAAAGGGCCTTGTGGGGGAAATGTCTTCAAATAGAGCATCCCCTGTGTGTGTGGTGTGTCGGTACGTGTGTGTCGACATGTCTGAGGTAAAAGGCTCCCCTAAGGAGGAGATAGAGCAAATATGTGTGTGAGGGTGTCTCCGTCGACAACGCCGACACCTGTTGGATATGTGTAATTAAGTGCTGAGGTGAATTTATTGCACAAAAGATTAGAGAACAGATAGGGAATCTACCCATGTCTGTCCCTCTGTCGCAGAGACCTTCAGTGTCTCTCAATGCTCACTATCCAAAATAATAAACACTGATGTCGACACGGAGATTGACTCCAGTGTCGACTACGATAATGCAAAGTTACAGCCAAAATGGCAGAAAAGTATTCAATATATGATTATTGTAATAAAAGATGATTTGCATATCACTGATGACTCATCTGTCCCTGACACAAGGGTACACATGTTTAAGGGGAAGAAAGCTGAGGTAAATTTCCCTCCTCTCATGAGGAAAAAGAGCGGGAATCTCCAGACAAGAGACTGCAGTTTCCCACAAAGAATTCTCAGGCAGTATCCTTTCCCCACTAGGGCCAGGATACGATGGGAATCTTCCCCTAGGGTGTCACGTTTGCCCAAAAGGTAACCTGTCGTAACAGCTATTCTCAGGGATCCTGCAGATAGCGTGCACATTCTGGTACACTACTCAGACCGGCGATTGTGTCGGCATGGGTTTATAGCGCTGGGGCAGAGTGGACAGGTACCTTATCAGCAGAGATTGAGAGTATGTAGATATATATAGATATATGTATATATAGAGATATATATTAAAGATGCTGTCTTAAGGGATTTTCTCTATCGTCCTAAGTGGATGCTGGGGTTCCTGAAAGGACCATGGGGAATAGCGGCTCCGCAGGAGACAGGGCACAAAAAAGTAAAGCTTTTACCAGATCAGGTGGTGTGCACTGGCTCCTCCCCCTATGACCCTCCTCCAGACTCCAGTTAGATTTTGTGCCCGAACGAGAAGGGTGCAATCTAGGTGGCTCTCCTAAAGAGCTGCTTAGAGAAAGTTTAGCTTAGGTTTTTTACTTTACAGTGAGTCCTGCTGGCAACAGGATCACTGCAACGAGGGACTTAGGGGAGAAGTAGTGAACTCACCTGCGTGCAGAGTGGATTTGCTGCTTGGCTACTGGACACTAGCTCCAGAGGGACGATCACAGGTACAGCCTGGATGGTCACCGGAGCCGCGCCGCCGGCCCCCTTGCAGACGCTGAAGAGAGAAGAGGTCCAAAATCGGCGGCTGAAGACTCCTGAGTCTTCATAAAGGTAGCGCACAGCACTGCAGCTGTGCGCCATTTTCCTCTCAGCACACTTCACACAACAGTCACTGAGGGTGCAGAGCGCTGGGGGGGGCGCTCTGAGAGGCAAATAAAAACCTTATTAGAGGCAAAAAATACCTCACATATAGCCCACAGAGGCTATATGGAGATATTTAACCCCTGCCTAACTTCAAAAATAGCGGGAGACGAGCCCGCCGAAAAAGGGGCGGGGCCTATCTCCTCAGCACACAGCGCCATTTTCTCTCACAGAAAAGCTGGAGAGAAGGCTCCCAGGCTCTCCCCTGCACTGCACTACAGAAACAGGGTTAAAACAGAGAGGGGGGGCACTGATTTTGGCGATATTGTATATATATATAAAAGATGCTATAAGGGAGAAACACTTATATAAGGTTGTCCCTATATAATTATAGCGTTTTTGGTGTGTGCTGGCAGACTCTCCCTCTGTCTCCCCAAAGGGCTAGTGGGTCCTGTCCTCTGTCAGAGCATTCCCGGTGTGTGTGCTGTGTGTCGGTACGTGTGTGTCGACATGTATGAGGACGATGTTGGTGAGGAGGCGGAGAAATTGCCTGTAATGGTGATGTCACTCTCTAGGGAGTCGACACCGGAATGGATGGCTTATTTAGAGAATTACGTGAGAATGTCAACACGCTGCAAGGTCGGTTGACGACATGAGACGGCCGACAATCTATTAGGACCGGTCCAGGCGTCTCAGAAACACCGTCAGGGGTTTTAAAAACGCCCATTTACCTCAGTCGGTCGACACAGACACAGACACGGACACTGAATACAGTGTCGACGGTGAATAAACAAACGTATTTCTCATTAGGGCCACACGTTAAGGGCAATGAAGGAGGTGTTACGTGTTTCTGATACTACAAGTACCACAAGAAAGGGTATTATGTGGGAGTGAAAAAACTACCTGTAGTTTTTCCTGAATCAGATAAAATAAAATGAAGTGTGTGATGATGCGTAGGGTTACCCCGATAGCAAATATTGGCGTTATACCCTTTCCCGCCAGAAATTAGGGTACGTTGGGAAACACCCCTTAGGGTGATAAGGCGCTCACACGCTTATCAAGTGGCGTTACCGTCTCCAGATACGGCCGCCCTCAAGGAGCCAGCTGATAGGAAGCTGGAAAAATATCCTAAAAAGTATATACACACATACGGTGGTTATACTGCGACCAGCGATCGCCATCAGCCTGGAGATGCAGTGCTGGGTTGGCTTGGTCGGATTCCCTGACTGAAAATATTTTATTCATGTAGAGCATTTAATAGGATGCATTCTATATATATGTATGTGAGATGCACAGAGGGATATTTGCTCTCTGGCATCAAGATAAGTGCGTTGTCCATATCTCCCAGAAGATGTCAGGGACACGACAGTGGTCAGGTGATACAGATCCCATACGGCAGATGGAAGTATTGCTGTATAAAGGGAAGGAGTTATTTGGGGGTCGGTCCATCGGACCTGGGGACCACAGCAACAGCTGGGAAATCCAACCTTTTTTACCCCAAGTTACATCTCAGCTAAAAAAGACACCGTCTTTTCAGCCTCAATCTTTCCTTTCCCATGAGGGCATGCAGGCAAAAGGCCAGTCATATCTGCCCAGACATAGAGGTAAGGGAAGTAGACTGCAGCAGGCAGCCCTTTCCCAGGAAAAGAAGCCCTCCACCGCGTCTGCCAAGTCCTCAGCATGACGCTGGGGCCGTGCAAGCGGACTCAAGGTGGGGGGGTAGTCTCAAGAGTCTCAGGGCGCAGTGGGATCACTCGCAAGTTGACCCCTAGATCGTACGAGTATTATCCCAGGGGTAAAGATTGGAGAGTCGAGACATCTTCTCCTCGCAGGTTCCTGAAGTCTGCTTTACCAACGGCTCCCTCCGACAGGGAGGCAGCATTGGAAACAATTCACAAGCTGTATATCCAGCAGGTGATAATCAAAGTACCCCTCCTACGACAAGGAAAAGGGTATTATTTTTCCACACTATATTGTGGTACTGAAGCCAGACGGCTTGGTGACACATAGTCTAAATCTAAAATGTTTTGAACACTTACATAAAAGGTTCAAATCGAGATAAAGTCACTCAGAGCAGTGATAGCGAACCGGAAAAAAGGGGACTATATGGTGTCCCTGGACATCAAGGATTACCTCCATGTCCAAATTTTGTCCTTCTCATCAAGGGTACCTCTGGTTCGTGGTACAGAACTGTCAATATCAGTTTCAGACGATGCCGTTTGAATTATCCACGGCACCCCGGGCCTTTTTACCAAGGTAATGGCCGAAAAGATGTTTCTTCAAAGAAAAAAGGCATCTAAATTATCCCTTACTTGCACGACCTAAAAAGGGCAAGTTCCAGAGAACAGTTGGAGGTCGGAAGAGCACTATCTAAAGTAGTTCTTCGACGGCACGACTGGATTCTAAATATTCCAAGAATCGCAGCTGTTTTCCGACGATACGTCTGCTGTTCCTAGGGATGATTCTGGACACGGTTCAGAAAAAGGTTTTTCTTCCCGAGGAAAAAGCCAAGGAGTTATCCGACCTGTCAGGAACCTCCTAAAACCAGGAAAGGTGTCTGTACATCAATGCACAAGAGTCCTGGGAAAAATGGTGGCTTTTTACGAAGCAATTCCATTCGGCAGATTCCATGCAAGAATTTTCCAAAGGGATCTGTTGGACAAATGGTCAGGGTCGCATCCTCAGATGCACCTGCGAATAACCCTGTCGCCAAGGACAAGGGTATATCTTCTGTGGTGGTTGCAAAAGGCTCATCTATTGGAGGGCCGCAGATTCGGCATACAGGATTTGATCCTGGTGACCACGGACGCCAGCCTGAGAGGTTGGGGAGCAGTCACACAAGGAAGAAACTTCCAGGGGGTATGGACGAACCTGGAAAAGTCTCTTCACATAAACATTCTGGTACTAAGAGCAATCTAAAATGCTCTAAGCCAGGCGGAACCACTCCTGCAAGGAAAACCGGTGTTGATTCAGTCGGACAACATCACGGCGGTCGCCCATGTAAACAGACAGGGCGGCACAAGAAGCAGGAGTGCAATGGCAGAAGCTGCCAAGATTCTTCGCTGGGCGGAGAATCACGTAATAGCACTGTCAGCAGTGTTCTTCCCGGGCGTGGACAACTGGGAAGCAGACTTCCTCAGCAGACACGATATTCACCCGGGAGAGGGGGGTCTTCATCCAGAAGTCTTCCACATGCTAATAAACTGTTGGGAAAGACCAATGGTAGACATGATGGCGTCTCGCCTCAACAAGAAACTGGACAAGTATTGCGCCAGGTCAAGAGATCCACAGGCAATAGCTGTGGTGTTACCTTGGGTGTACAAATCAGTATATGTGTTTCCTCCTCTGCCTCTCATACCAAAGGTATTGAAGATTATACGGTGAGGAGGAGTAAGAACAATACTAGTGGCTCCGGATTGGCCAAGAAGGACTTGGTACCCGGAACTTCAAGAGTTGGTCACGGACGACCCGTGCCCTCTACTTCTGAGAAGGGACCTGCTACAACAGGGTCCCTGTCTCTTTCAAGACTTACCGCGGCTGCGTTTGACGGCATGGCGGTTGAACGCCAGATCCTAAAAGGGAAAGGCATTCCAGAAGAAGTCATTCCTACCTTGATTAAGGCAAGGAAGGAAGTCACCGCGAAACATTATCACCGCATTTGGCGAAAATATGTCGCGTGGTGCGAGGATCGGAGTGTTCCGACGGAGGAATTTCAACTGGGTCGTTTCCTACATTTCCTACAATCAGGATTGTCTATGGGTCTCAAATTGAGATCTATTAAGGTTCAAATTTCGGCCCTGTCAATATTCTTCCAAAAAGAATTGGCCTCAGTTCCTGAGGTACAGACTTTTGTTAAAGGAGTACTGCATATACAGCCTCCTGTGGTGCCTCCGGTGGCACCGTGGGATCTAAATGTAGTTTTAGATTTCCTCAAATCCCATTGGTTTGAACCATTAAAAAAGGTGGATTTTAAATATCTCACATGGAAAGTGACTATGTTACTGGCCCTGGCTTCCGCCAGGAGAGTATCTGAATTGGCGGCTTTATCTTATAAAAGCCCTTATCTAATCTTCCATTCGGATAGGGCAGAACTGAGGACTCGTCCGCATTTTCTCCCTAAGGTGGTATCAGCGTTTCACCTGAACCAACCTATTGTGGTGCCTGCGGCCACTGGCGACTTGGAGGACTCCAAGTTGTTGGACGTTGTCAGAGCCTTAAAAATATACATTTCAAGGACGGCTGAAGTCAGAAAATCTGACTCGCTGTTGATACTATATGCACCCAACAAGTTGGGTGCCCCTGCTTCTAAGCAGACGATTGCTCGTTGGATTTGTAACACAATTCAACTTGCTCATTCTGTGGCAGGCCTGCCACAGCCTAAATCTGTTAAGGCCCATTCCACAAGGAAGGTGGGCTCATCTTGGGCGGCTGCCCGAGGGGTCTCGGCATTACAATTCTGCCGAGCAGCTACGTGGTCGGGGGAAAACACGTTTGTAAAATTCTACAAATTTGATACCCTGGCAAAAGAGGACTTGGAATTCTCTCATTCGGTGCTGCAGAGTCATCCGCACTCTCCCGCCCGTTTGGGAGCTTTGGTATAATCCCCATGGTCCTTTCAGGAACCCCAGCATCCACTTAGGACGATAGAGAAAATAAGAATTTACTTACCGATAATTCTATTTCTCGGAGTCCGTAGTGGATGCTGGGCGCCCATCCCAAGTGCGGATTATCTGCAATACTGTACATAGTTATTGTTAACAAATTCGGGTTATATTGTTAAGGAGCCATCTTTAAGAGGCTCTTTCTGTTATCATACTGTTAACTGGGTTTAGATCACAAGTTGTACGGTGTGATTGGTGTGGCTGGTATGAGTCTTACCCGGGATTCAAATTGCCTCCCTTATTGTGTACGCTCGTCCGGGCACAGTACCTAACTGGAGTCTGGAGGAGGGTCATAGGGGGAGGAGCCAGTGCACACCACCTGATCTGGTAAAAGCTTTACTTTTTTGTGCCCTGTCTCCTGCGGAGCCGCTATTCCCCATGGTCCTTTCAGGAACCCCAGCATCCACTACGGACTCCGAGAAATAGAATTATCGGTAAGTAAATTCTTATTTTTATATATATATATATATATATATATATATATATATATATATATATATATATATATATATATATAAAACATGCCCAAAGAGACATGAGTATACTGGGTCCTAGAGACAAAGCTATGTCGATTTCTGCTTGACGTGTCCTGTAGAATATGCAATGGACAGATGATGCCGACTTAAGAGAATATGGAAGGCTGAGGATTGTGTGGAGACGGGTTCTCGGACCTGGTCTCCACAGCTATAGCTGGTAATTCTCTTGTTTTGCCTTACATTCCTGCACAGCCTAGGAAAGCGCGACGTTATCAAATGCAGCCTTTAGAACAAAGAAACAAGAAAGTCCGAGGTGCGTCCTTTCTTGCCAGAGGCGGGGGCAGAGGAAAGAAGCTGCACAACACAGCTAGGTCCCAGGAACAGAAGTCCTCCCCGGCCTCTACAAAAATCCACCGCATGTCGCTGGGGCTCCACAGGCGGAGCTAGGCCCTGTGGGGGCACGCCTGCGTAAGTTCAGCCACAAGTGGGTTCACTCCCTGTTAGGTCCCGACCCTGGGCAATAGATATTGTGTCTCAGGGATGCAAGCTGGACTTTGAGTAGATGCCCCCTCACCGACGGCCCTGCCGGCTTCTCCCCACGAGAGAGAAACAGTGTTAACTGCAATTCACAAATTGTATCTTCAGCAGGTGGTGGTCAAGGTTCCCCTCCTTCAACAGGGAAAGGGTTATTATTCGACCATGTTTGTAGTACCGAAACCGGACGGTTCGGTCTGACCCATATTGAATTTAAAATTCCTGAACATATACCTGAAAAGGTTCAAGTTCAAGATGGAATCGCTCAGAGCGGTCATCGCAAACCTGGAAGGGGGGGGATTATATGGTGTCTCGGGACATAAAGGATGCATACCTTCATGTCCCCATTTATCCGCCTCATCAGGCGTACCTCAGATTTGTGGTACAGGATTGTCATTTCCCATTCCAGACGTTGCCGTTTGGTCTGTCCACGGCACCGAGAATTTTTACCAAGGTAATGGCAGAAATGATGATGCTTCTGCGAAAGCAAGGAGTTACAATTATCCCATACTTGGACGATCTCCTCATAAAAGCGAGGTCCAGAGAGCAGTTGCTGATCAGCGTAGCACACTCTCGGGAACAGCACGGCTGGGTTCTGAATATTCCAAAGTCGCAGCTGATTCCTACGACACGTCTGCCCTTCTTGGGCATGTTACTGGACACAGACCAGAAGAAGGTTTTTCTCCCGGCGGAGAAGGCTCAGGACCTCTTAATACCAAAACAGGTGTCGGTGCATCAATGCACGCGAGTCCTGGGAAAGATGGTGGCGTCATACGAAGCCATTCCCTTCGGCAGGGTCCATGCGAGGACCTGTCAGTGGGATCTGTTGGACAGGTGGTACGGATCGCATCTTCAGATGCAGCGGCTGATCACCCTATCCCCCAGGGCCAGGGTGTCTCTTCTGTGGTGGCTGCAGAGTGCTCACCTTATCGAGGGTCGCAGGTTCGGCATTCAGGACTGGGTCCTGGTGACCACGGATGCAAGCCTCCGAGGGTGGGGGGCAGTCACACAGGGAAGAAATTTCCAGGGTCTGTGGTCAAGTCAGGAGGCTTGTCTGCACATCAATATCCTGGAACTAAGGGCCATATACAACGCCCTAAGTCAAGCAGAGCCTCTGCTTCGCTAACAACCGGTGCTGATTCGGGCAGACAACATCACCGCAGTGGCTCATGTAAACTGCCAAGGCGGCACAAGGAGCAGGGTGGCGATAGCGGAAGCCACCAGAATTCTTCGCGAGGCGGAGAATCACGTAAAAGCACTGTTAGCAGTGTTCATTCCGGGAGTTGACAACTGGGAAGCAGACTTCCTCAGCAGGCACAACCTCCACCCGGGAGAGTGGGGACTTCATCAAGAAGTCTTCACACAGATTACAAGTCGTTGGGAACTGCCACAGGTGGACATGATGGCATCCCTCCTCAACAAAAAGCTACAAATGTATTGCGCCAGGTCAAGAGACCCTCAGGCGATAGCTGTGGACGCTCTAGTGACACCGTGGGTGTTCCAGTTGGTTTATGTATTTCCTTCTCTTCCTCTCATACCCAAGGTGCTGAGAATCGTAAGAAAAAGAGGAGTGAGAACAATACTCATTGTTCCGGTTTGGCCAAGAAGGACTTGGTATCCGGAATTGCAAGAAATGCTCACAGAGGACCCATGGCCTCTGTCTCTCAGACAGGATCTGTTGCAACAGGGGCCCTGTCTGTTCCAAGACTTACCGAGGCTGCGTTTGACGGCATGGCGGTTGAACGCCGGATCCTAGCAGAAAAAGGCATTCCGGATGAGGTTATTCCTACGCTAATAAAGGCTAGGAAGGACGTGACGGCTAAGCATTATCACCGTATATGGCGAAAATATGTTGCTTGGTGTGAGGCCAGGAATGCCCCTACGGAGGCTGGATTGCCGCCTCCAAAATCAGTAAAAGCCCATCCCACAAGGAAGGTGGGCTTTTCTTGGGCGGCTGCCCGAGGGGTCTTGGCATTACAGCTTTGCCGAGCAGCTACTTGGTCGGGTTCAAACACTTTTGCAAAATTCTACAAGTTTGATACCCTGGCTGAGGAGGACCTTGTGTTTGCTCATTCGGTGCTGCAGAGTCATCCGCACTCTCCCGCCCGTTTGGGAGCTTTGGTATAATCCCCATGGTCCTTACGGAGTCCCCAGCATCCACTAGGACGTTAGAGAAAATAAGATTTTACTTACCGGTAAATCTATTTCTCGTAGTCCGTAGTGGATGCTGGGCGCCCGTCCCAAGTGCGGACTACTTCTGCAATGCTTGTATATAGTTATTGCTTACATAAGGGTTATGTTATGGTTGCGGTTGGTCTGATGCTCTGTTGTTGTTCATACTGTTAACTGGGTAAGTTTATCACGAGTTATACAGTGTGATTGGTGTGGCTGGTATGAGTCTTACCCTGGATTCCAAAATCCTTTCCTTGTACTGTCAGCTCTTCCGGGCACAGTTTCCTTAACTGAGGTCTGGAGGAGGGACATAGAGGGAGGAGCCAGTGCACACCAGTAGTCCTAATTCTTTCTTAGAGTGCCCTGTCTCCTGCGGAGCCCGTCTATTCCTCATGGTCCTTACGGAGTCCCCAGCATCCACTACGGGCTACGAGAAATAGATTTACCGGTAAGTAAAATCTTTTTTTCTTTTTAACTTCCCCCTTGATGCTGGACATGCCCACTATCTGGAAAGTCTTGGGGGGAGGGTGCTGCTGCCATGGCTCCTGGCTAGACCTTACACCTCTGGTGCTGCCCATGTGGGGCCACTAGTACAAATTTTTCCAGGGCCGCTTTTTGTTCCCAATCCGCCCCTGGTCCCACCCATGACAAAATAATAATTTAGCATAAAATTAATACTACTTTTTTTTTGTTAAATTTTACACCATTTTCTTACTTCACAATGGGTAAATTATATATTTTATCCCGCCTGTACAATCAGAGATTGTACAAAATTGCTTGCTATGTGAGAAGGTATGTCTACTTTCTGTTCCACCTGTGACATAAGTTTGAAAGTCAATAACGCCATACCGAACGATGCAAATATATCATAGTTACCATTGACATCTTATAAACCATGCACACCGTTTTTAAGCTGCCATAATAATGTAAATATTCTTCATAATATGAGAGAGACTCCTTTAATAAGAGAACCTCAGTGCGAGTGTCCTACCCGTGACAACGGAATGCCCATATCTATTCCATCCTTGCCTCCCCTCCACTCTCACAACCCATGCCCCTCTGCTAGTTTGTCCACATATAGCCTCCCATCCTCCTACAGTTCCCTGTCTCCCTTTTTTTCAACTACCTTGATTTGGTCTTTCTAAACTGACAATCAATTCTCGCCACCCTCACTCCAGCCACCACCCCTTTTCCTTCAGCATTTCCCTATTTTCCCTAAGACCAAGCTCACTAGGTGCCCTAGAGCTCACCTGTTTCCCCTTCTCTTGAGACTTCCTTGCTCTGAATACGCTGTCTCTTTGTATATCAGTGTACTCAATACTGCCCTGAGTTTTGCTGCCCTAGCTGTCACTATCAACCTAAGATGGTACTCAACCTTGGTAGCCTAATCTGACCTGCTATCTCCAAAAGTGCTGGAGGAAATTGCACTCTCTTGCTGACTTTTTCACCCTTCAGAGTCCTTTTAGGCCCTCCTCTCTTCAGTCATTTTGATCTTCAATCTTCTAATTTCTCCACATACCCTTCTCGTTATCCCTTCGAGCCCTTGACATTGCTTCTTAAATTAACACTATTTGCCATTACATCTTTTCCCTTCAGGCTCTACCTCTCCATCCCTCCCCACTTTCACTGCCAATTTATCCTTCTTCCCCCTCTTTCTCCAAGTGTTGGTCTGTGCACTCTTGTATCCTGTTAATGTTCCATCCCTTGTTTCTCAAGTCTGCTGTTTGAGTGTCATACTAGACTGTTTTTACATCTCCTGCACATCCAGGCCATCTTCCAAACCTGCTGTTTCCACCCCATAATATTTCCAAGATCAGCTCCTTCCTGCCAAGAAACTTTTTACATTTTAAAAATCTCTCTTCTAGATTACTGTAATCTTCTACTCTGTGCTTTCCTTTTCCTACATCGCCCTACTTCAGTCTATCCTTAACTCTTCTGCCCACCTCATATTTCATCAGTATGTATCTGCAATCCACCTGTGCCAGTCACTTCACTGGTTCCTTGTCCCACGCAGTCAAATTCATACTTTCCTCACCTACAAAGCCCTCAACAACTCTGCTCATCTTTATATCTCCAGCCTCATTTTCATTCACTCTTTCTCCTGCCAACTTCTTTTCATTAAAAGGAAGACCTGGATAAATTTATATAATGTGTTATAGATTAGAGATGTTAGGGATTCATTTAATGAAGTTCACCTGGACGCGTTGGGTGGGCCCACATATTTGGCCAAATTTGTGTTAAGAACTTCACTTATACTCCATGTTAATTGTAAAGGGCCCCATACGCTACAACGATCTCATGTCGGAGGTGATCACAGGCGATCACAGGCGATCACCCCGGCAGCTTCCCGGGGGGGCAGGATCGGCCAAGATACATTGTATGCTGCCCATTTGCATACGATATATCTTGGCGCTCCCAAACCATGCCCCCAGGTCGGACCAGATTAAATGTGCAGCACATTCAATCTGGAGGATCCTATCCGATGCTCACGGGAACACGCATCGGATCGGGTTGGTTTGGGAACACCTCTACAATGCCTGATTTCAGCCGATATATATTGGGCCACATGCCCGAATTGGGCTGAAATCGGGCATTATCGCTCTAGTGTATGGGGCCCTTAAGAGTTTATCAAAATTATTTTGACTATCAGTGCTCTTAGTGCATAGAGTGTGCATCAGCATTTTTCTTTATTTTATAGTATTAGAAGCCTCATTCATTATGTTTAAAAATAGGGTGTGCAGTCCAGTCCCCCCTTTTTCCTCACCCTGCAGAGCTAATCTTAATAACTCCAGGCTGATTTTCATCTGCTATCACGTCTGCCAACTTCTTTGCCAATGCCCGCCTGCTCTCCTTCCTAATTACCTCCCCCCACTTCGCCTTTCATGTGCCTGTACTATTCCGAACCCGTGACTCATAGACTCCAGTATAGCAGCCTTCAAATGTACCTTTAAATTTTATCTCTTCATTGAAGCCTACCACTGCTCCTGATCTCCAGCCTCTGCTCTGTCCATCACTGTTCCCCTCACCATCTTTGTGTCCACTCATAGTCCATAGAGATCAGATTAGGGCATGCCTTAATTTGGCAGGGCATGCTGGGATGTGTAGTTTCACAGCAGCTATAGGCCACATGTTGAATAACCCTACTCTATACTCTCACAAGGGAGCACCTCTCTTCTCTGTATTCTTTACAGAAATATGTAATCCGAGGAGTGCAATTATGAATATTTTTAAGGTCATATTGTAGTGTGTACCGTTTTTGTACTGATGCACTATACCCCTGTTTACGGCACTGTAGAACCCTTGTGTCACCGTTTTAATAAAAGGCAATAATTCCTATTAAACTAGCTTTATTTTCAGCTCTGCAGAAATAAGTATGTTAAGCAGATGCTTTAATTTGAAGCTCTAGATGCAAGACTACAGTATACTGCAGAGAACTAAGAACATTATAATATATGATTATCTCAGAAATGTTCTCTTTGGGTGTTAGACGTTTAACATTACTAGGTAAAGAAATACATTTCCGGTGTTCCCCCACCATCACAACATAAAACATAGACAAGTGCAATAGATATAGGTTAAAAATGTTAGTAACTTACCTATCCTTCCTAATTTGAAGCTAGTTGGCCAAGTTTATAGGTTGAAAATTTGTAATCTGGAAATAAATAAATATATGCGTCATTTTATAATGTTATTCAAGTGTGAGGACGACTAAAGGTGGGTACACACTGATAGATATATCTGCAGATCAATTGATCTGCAGATATATCTATGGACGGATCGGGCAGTGTGCTGTGCATACACACTGCCCGATTCGTTGGGGACTGACGTCATGAACTGGGCGGGCGTGTACACACGCCCGCCCAGTTCAGCTGTCAAACATCGCCGGCTGCCGTAGCATGCCGCCCCCGTACACACACAACGATGCGCCAATATATTGGTAGATATATTGTCCGACGCGATATGTCTGTGAACAACGGAGTTCACAGACATATCGCCTGTACACACTGGCCGACGGACCAGCGATATATCGGCCGTTCAATAGAACGACCGATGTATCTGCCAGTGTGTACCCACCTTAACTGTGGCAGGCTTCACCCACCAGGACCCAGTGTTCACTCTAGGCTGTTTTAGCAGGGCGCCGCGCCCTGCCCGTTTTTTAACAGGCAAAACCCGCCCTGCCCCTTTTGCGGCGCCCTGCTAGAACAGCCGCCCGCTCCCTGCCCTCCCGGCTTGTATAGATGCCGTGTGCATGCGCGCGGCATCCATTCACGCATTGGGAGAGGGCTGGGGGAAGCCCAGCACCGACGGAGGTGCTGGGCACGCCCCCAACAGTGACGTCGCCGGCCACAGACGCTTTCTATAGTAGCGTCTGTGGGCCGCACCGCCCCCTAAAATGACGGAGGCGTGGCCACGCCCCCTAATTTGCGTGCCCTCCTGAGTCCGGCGCCCTGCCCCTTTTCACTCCTAGAGTGAACACTAATTGGACCTTCCTCCTGAGTATGCAGTGCCACACTTGGGTGCTCTAGTATTTGGAGAAGATCTGGCGCACAGAAAGGGTCTTTGTAGGGAAGGGGAGGAGCAGCACATCATTAGCAGTAAAAGGATGATACCTTGTGGTACTAGTGCCAAGGAATGCTTATGCTTGATTTATCTCTTGATTATGTTAAGTGTCTTAATCCTATTAGAGGTAGTTAGTTTGCCTAGTTGTAAATCACTATAATATGAATTTCCTTGAGAATGTAAGGAATGTATGTGTCGTGGTTGTGACATAGTCCAGGATTAATATATAAAATAAGAACTAATGTGAGCATACTGTGTACAAGTGGTTACATTTTCTGTTCTGACATATCACCGGTCCATTTGCAATGTCCTGACACCCTGCCCGTGGCCTTACTTAAAAGCAATGATACAGGTTGAGTCTCCCTTATCCAAAATGCTTGGGACCAGAAGTATTTTGGATATCGGATTTTTCCGTATTTTGGAATAATTGCATACCATAATGATATATCATGGTGATGGGATCTAAGTCTAAGAACAGAATGCCTTTATGTTTCATATACACCTAATACACACAGCCTGAAGGTCATTTTAGACAATATTTTTAATACCTTTGTGCGTTAAACAAAGTGTGTGTATATTCACAAAATTCATTTATGTTTCATATATACCTTATACACACAGCCTGAAGGTCATTTAATACAATATTTTTAATAACTTTGTGTATTAAACAAAGTTTGTATACATTGAGCCATCAAAAAACAAAGTTTTCACTATCTCACTCTCACTCAAAAGATTCCGTATTTCGGAATATTCCGTATTTCTGAATATTTGGATATGGGATACTCAACCTGTATATACATAGACTGATGGTCTTGCTCCGCTGGGTTTTCAGTTTATATTCATATCTTGTTAGATAATGATTTAATGCTCTGATCAAATGTCCAGAGTTTGAAGATTACTTTGAAATCACAAAGGGATTCTAACCTTGATGTTCAGTGTATGTATTCTTATAGAGCATGTACTGTATGCATCAATGAAGTATTGTTAATAAATCATACTATCATAGTTCTCTGTAGGCATCTGTTATCCGTGGGATTAGGCCCATGTCATATGTCAAATTTAAAGGCTAGCTCATAGTGGAAATATTGTAATAAATTAATCCTCTTAAATAATGTACCTAAATTTGTCCTGTTTCCTACAGACCTGTGTGGGAAGGTATGATCTGTTTATTGATTGTAAAAGTATGTTTATTTTTCTTTTTTCTTTTTTTGTAAAACTATAATTTGATATAAAGGATTCTGGACTAATAAGTGTTTTGTTGATACAGGTAAATCACTTTCAACCCAATATTCTTTCTGTGACCTCCCATGTGCAGATTTTATTTTAAGACACTTGTCTGCATTTGTTATTGAGTGTCGTTTATACTGCTCATTAAGCATTGTGACTATTTTTGTCATATTGAAGCCATTTAATAATGTTCTGTCTTTGTGTTCTTAAAAATGTTGAATAACCCTACTCGATACTCTCACAAGGGAGCACCTCTCTTCTCTGTATTCTTTACAGAAATATGTAATCCGAGGAGTGCAATTATGAATATTATGAAGCCATTTAATAATGTTCTGTCTTTGTGTTCTTAAAAATGTAATTGCTTATTATGCTTGGTTATTATATATGTTGCCTAAGTTAAATGCAGGCGATTGTCTAGATTATGATAATTCTGGTTAATGTAAATTTGATAGTAGTGAGATATAAGTCCTGCAGCACCAAAGAGCAAAGTCTCAGCTTTAAATCTTGGTGATGGTATATAATTGAAATTACGTTTTAGGTAGGATGTATGAGATATGTGACTTTAATAATTTTAGACAAAGCAGGTGGTTTTGTTGTAATTATCTTTTATGTCACATACATTTGTCACAAAGTCCAGTGAGTGCTGTATGTGGCAGTATATATTTATATAATACACTGCTTCTTTGTAGGCTAGAACTGTTTATCTCTCACAAAAGACCTTAGAAATAATTATGCATTACAAAAATGAAGTTATTTGTGTTCACGCCAGACCTGGCTGGGGCAGGGCGCTATGGTGTGCAGAAGGCCCAGCTGTCCCCTCACTGTGAATAGATGCCGTGCGCATGTGCACAACATCTATTCACCCAGCGTTTATCAGTAATTGCAACTGCACCCTGCGGGTGGGCACGGCACAGGGCAGACAGCTTTAAAGGTGCACCACGGTAAAGGCAGGGTGCATTTTGCCATTTAAAAATAGGGCAGGGTGCACTGCCCCGCTAAAACGGACTAGTGGGAACGCTAGTTTTTTTTTTTTTTTTTTTTTACCTCCATGCTGGGTCGAGACAGGAAAAAAAGGGTTCCTTCCCCTGGTATCTTTTTCCTGTCACTCAGTTGACTAAGTAATGTTGTGAATATAGTGTATTTGTTTTGTTTTTTAATTCTCTTTCTGCATTTATCTTTTCTTGGAGGTTCCAGACAGTTCCTGCAACCCACCTTCGGGAGTACAAGTAGAGGCAGGGTGTCTCCCTGAGGATGCTAGTAGCTTCAGTGGTGTAACAAACACAAGGTGTGGCTTGTGGGTCCTCTATAGGCAGGCGCACACATGATGTCCCTTTCAGATCAAAGTGCATTGGCCGGCTTGAGACCTTAATTCAACATGGGAATTCTTGGACTTGATCATGCAATTTCCTGCAACTTTCAGGAGCACTGACTGTAGGTCACTGGCTGAATACTGCTGTGCGTCAGGTGGAACTAGAGGAGTTCCCAGCTCCGTTAACCCTGATCACCTTTCTCTCTTTAAAGTTAACTTTTTGAGAATTATTGGTATGCTGGAATTATTGGTATGGAATTATTGGTATGCTGGTCCGAGTATGCTGGAAACAGCTGAACAAACGTCACCCTTATCTTAAGAAACTTGTTTGCGTGTGTGTTATTTCCAGGATGAAGAGGCTTCAAGGTGATGGGCAGTATCTAAAATGGTCTTTTGGCCAAGACCACTATTCCAGTGGAAGATGGAAGCCTGGTGAAAAATCCTATGGATAGAAAAATGCAAAGCATTTCCTTGACTACAGACTATTTCCTTGAGAAATGTGCTTAAGTCTGGTTTTCAGCTCAGGCCTCTCGGAGTATGGGTCTGCATAAGGATTCATTAATTAATTATTAGACCACATCTACTCAAAAGCATTGATATCATGTTTAAAGGAATTGAGTTCCTTTGTGTGGTGTCGGTGTATACTATTACCCTTTTGCAGAAGAAATACAGCTTCAGCTATGGTAGCCTTAATGTTGCCCATACACTTGTGCGATGCCCCGCGACGTGACATCGCGGGGCATCGCAGCGGCAGTTCAGGTGCGATAAAATGAAAGGTATCTAAAATGTGCATACAATCCTTCGATTTCTCTCACAGATGCGGTTGAAATCGAAGGTAAGCACCGATTTTCTCACAATTGTATGGTCACCATAAGAGCTCTGTGACTGCGTTACTGTCTGGCGGCCCCACATTCCTTCTGAAAGCACTTTTCTTTTTGGGATAAACTTAATTCACATGTTTGTAAAGTCAGTCGGGTGTCTTTTTTTTCCTAATAGACAGGAAAACACAAACACCCAACCGACTTTTCAAACAATTGAATTCCACCCAATGAATCAAAACATTACATGGGAAAAATCTCATCACTCACTACAAAACGAAAAACAAGGGAGGATATTCAATTGTTTGAAAAGTCAGTTGGGTGTCTGGTTTTTCCTATCTAATAGACAGGAAAAAACAGACACCAAACCGACTTTTCAAACATTTGAATTTCCCCCAAGATGTTTTACTCTTTCTTCTCAAAAACTAATCTTAGAAGATATCCGCTCTGGAACATATGTTCTTTAACAGCATGGGTCTTTCTAAGCAACCTTTCTTCCATTCAAGTGTCAGATAGGCATCCCTGTACTGAAGACCTCTCATTTTCTAGACTCACCCACAAGTGAGTCGTGGATGGCAGAATTTAAAATTGACTGTATATCTGGAAACTTTACTACTTAATGGATTCACATTATCAGCAAAGAGTAAAAAAAAATCGAGTTCCACTTGGTACCCAGCGGAAATAATTATGTTATTTATGAAGTCCCTGTCTCCACACTTCCTAGTGAGACTGGAGAAATTAGTTTAATGAAGGGGTCTCTAACTGACAAAGGCTTTGGCTTCTATTGAAAGCATTTCCTCATAGAAATATCATTAGAAGGTTTCTGAACCATCAGTCAATTTATTAACATAAGACATTCACCTCCAAGAAATCTGTGAAGTTCATTCTCCACACAACAGAGAAGGGAGACTTTCTTACCGCTATAGATTTTGCAGGATGATTAACTCCATATCCTTACAGCATCTCAACTTTGATAACTCAAATTTCTTGTTCTGAATCATCACATCCAGGTGACCTGTCTGCATTAAGCAAGGTGTAACCATATCTGCTCTCGGTAAACTGTGATTCACCTTCTGGACTCATCTGGACAACATCATGGTGACATGAAACTTAGAGTGCATTGGCCATACCAGGGCAGCCATGGCGATGTCATTACTAGAGAAACATGGCTAGAACATCAATAGCAAAAAGTAATTTTTTGCTTTTACTAAAGCTGCAATTCTTGGTTGCTCAGAGAGACACCACATGGAATGGATTGTCTTTTCCAGTGGAAAGGCTGGTCAAAATTCAGCACCTGGCATACCAACGTCTGTCCCGGCAGTTTGCATCAATACAAGCTCATCTTCTATGTGTGTTCTTCTCCACCATAAACTTTGTATGGTGAGAAAGGTGGCATATGCCAGGGCTTGCAAGAGGTTTGTCATGTACTGGTCTGGAAACTCGAACTTCCTTTTAAAGCTTTTATGACAAGAAACTTGGTTCTTCTCCTGTTGCAGAGAAATGAGGGTAGAAGGCATTGATTATCCGTTGGTGCCATGGACCTTCCAGCTGGGGTTTTCCCTCTCATTGCCCATTTCCTATGGAAAATCAGGAAAGTAATCATTGTAGTGAACCTTCTGCTTTTGTCCTCCTTGTCTATGGTGTGCAATAGTTTGGGGAATTACTTTGCCCCAGGCTGCCACTTCAGTAAGGTCTTCTATACCAGTGGTCTTCACTTTGCCGGCGGTCTGGCTCCCGGTCGACCAGCATCCCGGCGCCGGAATACCGACCGCCGGCATGCTGACAGTTCTTCTCCCTCTTGGGGGTCCACGACCCCCCTGGAGGGAGAATAGATTGCGTGGCGCGCCACCGTGCCCGCAGCGAGCCCGCAAGGGGCTCATTTGCCCTCGATCAGCTATCGGTATGGCAGCGGTCGGGATTCCGGCGCCGGTATGCTGGTCGCCGGGAGCCCGACCGCCGGCATAACATACTACACCTTCAGGGGCCAATTCTTCTTACAAATCTACACGCCCTTTCTTCGTGAAGATTGATTGGTCACCCTGCATTGCAACATGGTTTGTTCCCGATACACAGTTACTTGCTTTTTTCTCTGACGTCTTAGTGGATGCTGGGAACTCCGTAAGGACCATGGGGAATAGACTGGCTCCGCAGGAGACTGGGCACTCTATAAGAAAGATTTGGTACTATCTGGTGTGCACTGGCTCCTCCCTCTATGCCCCTCCTCCAGACCTCAGTTAGATTTCTGTGCCCGGCCCGAGCTGGTTGCACACTAGGGGCTCTCCTGAGCTTCTAGAAAGAAAGTTTAAATTAGGTTTTTTATTTTACAGTGAGACCTGCTGGCAACAGGCTCACTGCATCGAGGGACTAAGGGGAGAAGAAGCGAACCTACCTGCTTGCAGCTAGCTTGGGCTTCTTAGGCTACTGGACACCATTAGCTCCAGAGGGATCGACCGCAGGACCCGTCCTTGGTGTTCGTTCCCGGAGCCGCGCCGCCGTCCCCCTTACAGAGCCAGAAGCATGAAGATGGTCCGGAAAATCGGCGGCAGAAGACTTCAGTCTTCACCAAGGTAGCGCACAGCACTGCAGCTGTGCGCCATTGCTCCTCATACACACTTCACACTCCGGTCACTGAGGGTGCAGGGCGCTGGGGGGGGGGCGCCCTGAGCAGCAATAAAAACACCTTGGCTGGCAAAATAGCCACAATATATAGCTCCAGAGGCTATATATGTGGTAATTACCCCTGCCAGAATACAGAAAAAAGCGGGAGAAAAGTCAGCCGAAAAAGGGGCGGAGCCATCTCCCTCAGCACACCGGCGCCATTTTCTCTTCACAGTGTAGCTGGAAGACAGCTCCCCAGGCTCTCCCCTGTAGTTTTCAGGCTCAAAGGGTTAAAAAGAGAGGGGGGGCACTAAATTTAGGCGCAATATTGTTTATACAAGCAGCTATTGGGGAAAATTCACTCAGTGATAGTGTTTATCCCTACATTATATAGCGCTCTGGTGTGTGCTGGCATACTCTCTCTCTGTCTCCCCAAAGGGCTGTGTGGGGTCCTGTCCTCAGTCAGAGCATTCCCTGTGTGTGTGCGGTGTGTCGGTACGGCTGTGTCGACATGTTTGATGAGGAGGCTTATGTGGAGGCGGAGCAGATGCCGATAAATGAGATGTCTCCCCCTGTGGGCCGACACCAGAGTGGATGGATAGGTGGAAGGTATTAACCGACAGTGTCAACTCCTTACATAAAAGGCTGGATGACGTAACAGCTATGGGACAGCCGGCTTCTCAGCCCGCGCCTGCCCAGGTGTCTCAAAGGGGTGGTCTTCTGTATACCGGCGGTCGGGCTCCCGGCGCTCAGTATACCGGCGCCGGGAGCCCGACCGCCGGCATACCGACACTTATTTTCCCTTGTGGGGGTCCACGACCCCCATAGAGGGAGAATAAAATAGTGTGGCGCGCGTAGCGCGCCACCGTGCCCGTAGCGTGGCGAGCGCAGCGAGCCCGCAAGGGGCTCATTTGCGCTCGCCACACTGTCGGTCAGCCGGCGGTCGGGCTCCCGGCGCCGGTATGCTGGGCGCCGGGAGCCCGACCGCCGGCCAGCCGTAGTGAACCCGTCTCAAAGGCCATCAGGGGCTCAAAAACGCCCGCTCCCTCAGATGGCAGACACAGATGTCGACACGGAGTCTGACTCCAGTGTCGACGAGGTTGAGACATATACACAATCCACTAGGAACATCCGTTACATGATCCCGGCAATAAAAAATGTGTTACACATTTCTGACATTAACCCAAGTACCACTAAAAACAAAAAAGGGTTTTATGTGTGGGGAGAAAAAGCAGGCAGTGTTTTGTTCCCCCATCAAATGAGTGAATGAAGTGTGAAAAAGCGTGGGTTCCCCCGATAAGAAACTGGTAATTTCTAAAAAGTTACTGATGGCGTACCCTTTCCCGCCAGAGGATAAGTTACGCTGGGAGATATCCCCTAGGGTGGATAAGGCGCTCACACGTTTGTCAAAAAAGGTGGCACTGCCGTCTTAGGATACGGCCACTTTGAAGGTACCTGCTGATAAATAGCAGGAGGCTATCCTGAAGTCTGTATTTACACACTCAGGTACTAGACTGAGACCTGCAGATAGTGCTGCTGCAGCGTGGTCTGTAACCCTTTCAAACAGGGATACTATTTTGCGAACATAAGACGTCGTCTTATATATGAAGGATGCACAGAGGGATATTTTGCCGGCTGGCATCCAGAATTATTGCAATGTCCATTCTGTATGGAAGGTATTAGAGACCCGACACTGGACAGGTGATGCTGACTTTAAAAGGCACATAGAGCCTTATAAGGGTGAGGAATTGTTTGGGGATGGTCTCTGGGACCTCGTATCCACAGCAACAGCTGGGATAAAAATTTTTTACCTCAGGTTTCCTCACAGCCTAAGAAAAGCACTGTATTATCAGGTACAGTCCTTTCGGCTTCAGAAAAGCAAGCGGGTCAAAGGCGCTTCCTTTCTGCACAGAGACGAGGGAAGAAGGAAAAAGCTGCACCAGTCAGCCAGTTCCCAGAATCAAAATTCTTCCCCCGCTTCCTCTGAGTCCACCGCATGACGCGGGGGCTCCACAGGCGTAGCCAGGTACGGTGGGGGGCCGCCTCAAAAATTTCAGCGATCAGTGGGCTCGCTCACAGGTGGATCCCTGGATCCTTCAAGTAGTATCTCAGGGGTACAAGCTGGAATTCGAGGCGTCTCCCCCCCGCCGTTTCCTCAAATCTGCCTTGCCGACAACTCCCTCAGGCAGGGAGGCTGTGCTAGAGGCAATTCACAAGCTGTATTCCCAGCAGGTGATAGTCAAGGTGCCCCTACTTCAACAAGGACGGGGTTACTATTCCACACTGGTTGTGGTACCGAAACCGGACGGTTCGGTGAGACCCATTTTAAATTTGAAATCCTTGAACACATACATTAAAAAATTCAAGTTCAAGATGGAATCGCTCAGGGCGGTTATTGCAAGCCTGGAGGAGGGGGATTACATTGTATCCCTGGACATCAAGGATGCTGACCTACATGTCCCCATTTACCATCCTCATCAGGAGTACCTCAGATTTGTGGTACAGGATTGCCATTCCCATCCAAACACTGCCGTTTGGACTGTCCACGGCACCGAGGGTCTTTACCAAGGTAATGGCAGAAATGATGATACTCCTTCGAAAAAAGGGAGTTTTAATTATCCCATACTTGGACGATCTCCTTATAAAGGCGAGGTCCAAGGAGCAGTTGTTGGTCGGAGTAGCACTATCTCGGGAAGTGCTACAACAGCACGGATGGATTCTATACATTCCAAAGTCACAGCTGGTTCCTACCACACGCCTATTGTTCCTGGGGATGGTTCTGGACACAGAACAGAAAAAAAGTGTTTCTCCTGCAGGAGAAAGCCAAGGAGCTGTCATCTCTAGTCAGAGACCTCCTGACACCAAAACAGGTGTCGGTGCATCACTGCACACGAGTCCTGGGATAAATGGTACTGTAGCTTCTTACGAAGCAAAATTCCATTCGGCAGGTTCCATACAAGAACCTTTTAGTGGGACCTCTTGAACAAGTGGTCGGGATCGCATCTTCAGATGCATCGGCTGATAACCCTGTCTCCAAGGACCAGGGTATCTCTACTGTGGTGGCTGCAGAGTGCTCATCTTCAAGAGGGCCGCAGATTCGGCATACAGGACTGGGTCCTGGTAACCACGGATGCCAGCCTTCGAGGCTGGGGGGCAGTCACACAGGGAAGAAACTTCCAAGGACTTTGGTCAAGTCAGGAGTCGTCCCTACACATAAATATTCTGGAACTGAGGGCCATTTACAATGCCCTAAGTCTGGCAAGGCCTCTGCTTCAAAACCAGCCGGTACTGATCCAATCAGACAACATCACGGCAGTCGCCCATGTAAACCGACAGGGCGGCACAAGAAGCAGGATGGCGATGGCAGAAGCCACAAGGATTCTCCGATGGGCGGAAAATCACGTCTTAGCACTGTCAGCAGTGTTCATTCCGGGAGTGGACAACTGGGAAGCAGACTTCCTCAGCAGACACGACCGACACCCGGGAGAGTGGGGACTTCATCCAGAAGTCTTCCAACTGTTGGTAAACCGTTGGGAAAGGCCACAGGTGGACATGATGGCGTCCCGCCTAAACAAAAACTAGATATTGCGCCAGGTCAAGGGACCCTCAGGCAATAGCTGTGGACGCTCTAGTGACACCGTGGGTGTACCAGTCGGTTTATGTATTCCCTCCTCTGCCTCTCATACCAAGGGTACTGAGAATAATTAGAAAACGAGGAGGAAGAACGATACTCGTGGTTCCGGATGGGCCAAGAAGAGCTTGGTACCCAGAACTTACAGAAATAATATCAGAGGACCCATGGCCTCTACCGCTCAGACAGGATCTGCTACAGCAGGGGCCCTGTCTGTTCCAAGACTTACCGCGGCTGCGTTGGACGGCATGGCGGTTGAATTCCGGATCCTAAAGCAAAAGGGCATTCCAGAGGAAGTCATTCCTACGCTGATAAAAGCCAGGAAAGAAGTAACCGCAAACCATTATCACCGTATTTGGCGAAAATATGTTGCGTGGTGTGAGGCCAGGAAGGCCCCAACAGAGGAATTTCAGCTGGGTCGTTTTCTGCACTTCCTACAGTCGGGAGTGACTATGGGCCTAAAATTGGGTTCCATTAAGGTCCAGATTTCGGCTCTGTCGATTTTCTTCCAGAAAGAACTGGCTTCACTGCCTGAAGTTCAGACTTTTGTAAAGGGAGTGCTACATATTCAGCCCCCTTTTGTGCCTCCTATGGCACCGTGGGATCTCAACGTGGTGTTGAGTTTCCTGAAATCACATTGGTATGAGCCACTTAAAACTGTGGATCTGAAATATCTCACGTGGAAAATGGTCCTGTTATTGGCCTTGGCTTCGGCCAGGCGTGTGTCAGAATTGGCGGCTTTGTCATGTAAAAGCCCTTATCTGATTTTCCATATGGATAGGGCAGAATTGAGGACTCGTCCCCAGTTTCTCCCTAAGGTGGTATCAGCTTTTCACTTGAACCAACCTATTGTAGTGCCTGCGGCTACTAGGGACTTGGAAGATTCCAAGTTACTGGACGTAGTCAGGGCCTTAAAAAATTATATTTCCAGGACGGCTGGAGTCAGGAAAACTGACTCGCTTCTTATCCTGTAGGCACCCAACAAAATAAGTGCTCCTGCTTCTAAGCAGACTATTGCTCGCTGAATTTGTAGCACAATTCAGCTGGAGCATTCTGCGGCTGGATTGCCGCATCCTAAATCAGTGAAAGCCCATTCCACGAGGAAGGTGGGCTCATCTTGGGCAGCTGCCCGAGGGGTCTCGGCTTTACAACTTTGCCGAGCTGCAACTTGGTCAGGGGCAAACACGTTTGCTAAATTCTACAAATTTGATACCCTGGCTGAGGAGGACCTTGAGTTCTCTCATTCGGTGCTGCAGAGTCATCCGCACTCTCCCGCCCGTTTGGGAGCTTTGGTATAATCCCCATGGTCCTTACGGAGTTCCCAGCATCCACTAGGACGTCAGAGAAAATAAGATTTTACTCACCGGTAAATCTATTTCTCGTAGTCCGTAGTGGATGCTGGGCGCCCATCCCAAGTGCGGATTGTCTGCAATACTTGTATATAGTTATTGCCTAACTAAAGGGTTATTGTTGAGCCATCTGTTGAGAGGCTCTGTTATATTTCATACTGTTAACTGGGTATAGTATCACGAGTTATACGTTGTGATTGGTGTGGCTGGTATGAGTCTTACCCTGGATTCAAAATCCTTCCTTATTGTGTCAGCTCTTCCGGGCACAGTATCCTAACTGAGGTCTGGAGGAGGGGCATAGAGGGAGGAGCCAGTGCACACCAGATAGTACCAAATCTTTCTTATAGAGTGCCCAGTCTCCTGCGGAGCCCGTCTATTCCCCATGGTCCTTACGGAGTTCCCAGCATCCACTACGGACTACGAGAAATAGATTTACCGGTGAGTAAAATCTTATTTTTTTTTTGCTTTACTTCCAAATCAGAATCAGACCCTGTTTGGCTGGGACGGTTCTTTCTGGTTTCATGTACTCCTGAGGATATTTACTACTACTATTTTTTTTTTACAATTTTTCATAGAAGCTTTTGATAGTTTATAATAGTTTATAAAAAAAATGTGTTTAAAAAACGACAAACAAAAATATTCTCAGCATGTGTCTGCCCATAGAAGATGTGTGATGGGGTTAGATGTAGAAAGTGCCCTGTTATCGTAATGTCTATGTTGCTGTGTTTCGCCTTGTTTTGTACATTTTGGCATCTATACAGTCTGCATTCCTGGGGCGGCCGTGTGGGTCTTTGCTCACAGTTTAAATGTCAGTACAGTAGCACTGGAATTCCTGACCACAAGCAGATATAGAATATGTACTTCTGTGGGGTGAAAGGGACACAGGAGAGCGTTTTCATTTGACGTGTAAAATGAAAGAACACAAAGTATGTTTATATAGAGTGTTGCGGCATGGTTATGGGAATACGGAGGCTCTACACAGTTACAATTGATTAGCATAAGAAAGAACTATGTTATTGCATAATGTTTTATGCACAGTCTTTAGATTAATTTCTTTATTGATTTTTAGCTAACTTATGTATTGGATCCAGGTGGCGATAAATGCCCATGTGATGTCATGCACCTGCTGATGTCATCCACCTGTGCTGCATGCTGGAACTTCTCACCAATATGGGGCATGAACACATTTCTTCCTCAGTGGGAACCAGAAAAAAAAAAAAAGAAAAGCGCAGGGGAAAATGTAGAGTATTTCCCCACATATACAGAATACACATATACAGATACTACATCATCGGCATATGCCACCTCTGAACCTACTGTATGTGAGACAACCCTCCTCTCCTCTTTTCTGTCTTTTCCTGCCATAAGATTTGCATTGGTCCATTTGCGTCGCCATCGTCTCCACTCCTAAATTCTCCTGTAATAATGCAGCTGCTGCAGGTTCATTATTTGAACGTATGAGGTTTGGACTTAAAGTGTAGCTAACCTGCAGATCTCTGGCAGAGAGAGGGTTAAGCTACTTGTGATGAACTGTTCCTGGAAGGGCCAGAGACATTTAATGAGAAATGTGACAGCTTTTTCCTGCAGTCTCTTGTTCTGGAATCATTTGTTTCATCTCTACATCAAACACAGCTTGAAGTATCTACAATGCAGAATTCGCTATGGTTATGTATTTAACATATTGAAATGTTACAGTGGTTTTACAAGGGCTCTAAACATTCTCTACATCGTGTTGATTGAAATCTAACTGGTTCCGATCATTAAAGCGTAGCAAATTCTGCGTCCCTTATTATTTTCTCCATGACAGTACATAGGAATAACACCCCATGACAGAACTTACCCCATTAGCCAGAGCTCCTATATAATATTACAACTGGTATCGCTCACTTTATTGTGTATTTCTAGTTTTGTATCATTTGTCCCATCTTTGAAGTGCCGGTGTTATTTGCTGTTATATAGACACATTTGGGGCTGATTCAGTTGTTTTGGGCATCTAATTTTCCTGTCTGAACTGGATTGTCTAGACGCTCAAACAGTTGGCACATGGCATGTTGCACCCAAACAGACTAACCCAGTGGTTCCCAAACTTTTTTAGTTCAAGGCACCCTTTGGGTCTCCCTGACTTTTTCAAGGCACCCTTACGCCAAAATAATTACCGAACTGTCCCTTTTTTTAAAGTAGTTGGGTCAAAACAATGCTATCACTATTTAGATGATTTAATTCAGTCCCGGAATTGACGTCAGACACCCGCCCTGCGTTTGCCCAATCACTCCTGTAAAATGGTCAGTTGACACCCATAAACGCCTTCTTCCTGTCAATCTCCGTGCAAACAGATTTGTCGTAGAATCCTTCGCTGTGCAATGACCAGCTGTGTACTCGTACGACGCGCCTGCGCATTGCGGTGCATCCGCAGATCCGCCCCGTTCTTACCTGATCGCTGCGCTGTGAAAATCCGCAGCGTGCAATCAGGTCGGAATGACCCCCATGTCTTTTTGCAGTGCAATACTGGTCACCTACATCCATTAAAAAAAAAAAAAAAAACACAGGCTTTATATAAAATAACAGGTTCTTTTTGCAGTCAAATAAATCAATCTAAAAAGGTTCCTGTGCATCCATGCACCAAGACCGGCCCCCCCACCTGCTTACCAGCTTGTCCTCATATAAAGGGCCCTACATACACACTTAAAGATTTTACTGAACGATATGAACGTTCTCGTTCATTAATGACTGAGAACTCGTTCATATCTTTCAGTGTGGAGGCACCAACGATGAACGATGTGCGGCCCCCGAGCTCGTTCATCGTTGGTGCTGGCTTGTTCATACCTGCAGGCCAATATGGATAATCTCGTCCATATTAGCATGCAGGGCTATGGAGCCGGGTGACGGGGGGAGTGAAGAAACTTCACTCCTCCCGTCTAACCCCCCCCCCCCCCCCTCGCCTCCGCCGTCAGGTCGTTTGACGCCCGTATCGGGCAGCTCGGCTGCGGGTCGCCAAGTGTATAGGTCCCTTAAGTCACTTACAGCAGGCACCCCTCTCATATAGACTTCCCTATGCAGCATCTCACATACAGTATCATGTATTAATATTTTACTACTCACTTTTTCAGCCAGCTCCTATGACTTCAATCAGCCGTCAGGATCCTTGCCCAGCGCACTCCTTGGCCACTCCAGCCTGCTTGCACCTGCACCCTCCACTGATTCCAGTCACAGTTTCCCCCACACATCCCGCACAACATCATCCCTTCCCTGCCAGGTGACTCCAGTCACCGGTTACACCCCCCCCCTCCCCCCCCCCCCCTGAGCCGAGCAAAACATCCCACCCCCGCCGGGTGACAACGTGGCAAGTGACATCCCGACTTTGGGCACAGCCGCCAGCAGCTCTTACACATCCCGCACTCTTCCTCCCCCACGTCGGCTAAATGCATACTGCCGCCCGCACTCCCCTTCCCCTGGCTAACCACACACTGGTGGCCGCTCCTGCCGCCCGCACTCTTCCCCCCCCCCCCTTCCCGGATAGCCACACACTTGTGGCCGCTCCTGCCGCCCGCACTCCAGAACTTCAACGGGTAGTTAGTATGGCAAAAAAAAAAATCATTGGGGTTGACCTTCCTACGGTGGAGGATTTATATTTGGCTAGAGTAAGGAAGCGGATAGGTAAAATGATAGCAGATAATTTGCGCCCTGGTCATGATTTGTTGCCATGATCTGCAGGCAGGCAGACGTTCTAGATCGTGCTTCGCCTGGAATTTCTAGAACTAGGAATTGCTTCTTTCCCCAAGCTGTTGCCTTGCTTGATAACTGAGATATTTTATTTATTACCAGTTATTTATATAGCGCGCACACATTCCGCAGCGCTTTATAGAGAATATTGGTCCATTCACATCAGTCCCTGCCCCAGTGGAGCTTACAGTCTATATTCCTTGACATATGTACAAACAGACACATTTACGCTAGGGTTAATTTTCTTGGAAGCCAATTAACCTACCAGAATATTTTGGGATTGTGGAAGTACTCGGAGGAAACCCACGCCAGTACGGGAGAATATACAAACTCCACACAGTAAGGGCCATGGTGGGAATCAAACGATGACCTCATTGCTGTGAGGCAGTGATGCTAACCATTACATATCGCATTGAATTTATTCCCAGCATTATTAAATCCGCGCTGAATTGACCCCAGTATGTTTTAGTTTTTATATGGTGAAGTGTAATAGGCGTTCATGCTTATTGTTAATGTAATGTATGTTTTTACTTGTTTTTATTTGTCCTTTGTTATGTGTTTCTGGGAGTTGTGGATTACCGGAAATTAATTCCTTGTATATTTTTTTGTATACTTGGCCAATAAAACAAATTAGAACCATGTCCACTTGACCTATGGCATACCTAGCTAGTGATGGGTAATTCCAGTTACACAGTAATATAGGTCTCCATTTTTATTTAAGAACATTCAATTGATTGTTCTGTTGGGGTGATTCAATTTTTCTTCCCTGCGGCTGCCACTAGATGTCGCCCAATGGAGCAATTACATTTTTGCATTGTTTGTGCGTAAATAGCCGCAGTGGTACACATTTCAGCTCGCAGCCTCCTGAGGTTAGCGAGCTGACGTGCGCTAATTTGGCACTTTGGCGTTCACAGTGATACAGTGTCAACATTGGTTTCATTTTGTTTCTAACTCTTAACTGTAACACCACAGGAAATGTTGAGAGTATTTTCCCATGTGGGTATAATGAGATAGTATTCCCTATGATTGAAGCTAGCATATTTCCATCTGGTCATCTGCTGAGTCTTCTGACATGTGCTCTTGTTCTCTTTCTGGCCCTTTATGTATTGGCATTGAGAAAACTGATGGCTGTAGCTCTTTATCTGCATTATTACAGCACCAAACACCAGCGTTATTGTGAGCAGACGGCACATGTTCCAGGTGCTTGGTGATCAGTACAGAGGTCACAAGGGCAAGCCACCTGGGCTGATGCAGAGAGAGATACTTATGGTGAGCCTAGGAGCTTACTCTCTGTAGTCTCCTTCAGTTGTATCCACATACACCTGTACTCCAGTTGTGCCAAATAGCCATATTTGCGACTTAGCTGCACCAAGCATCCTGCCAGAGACTTTTTCAGAAAGTGTGCGTCTTATTCGCGTCACTGCTGTGGCTGAAGTCCAATGTAGAGCTACACTGTTCTTGCTGGCATTTCATGTAGCTTCTGTGTGCAACTCGGTCAGAGTACTAATCTGGTGTGCCTAGTACACTGTAAGAGGCTTACAATACGAAAAAGATGCACAATTCAGGAAAAACAGGTCACTTTTAGCACATTTCAGCTTGCCAGCCCGGGATCCTGCTAGCTGAAATGTATCTTGCCATGGCTCAGCGCGTACCAACGGAGCAACAGTTGAATTGCTCCCTTGGGTACCATCTAGTGGCGGTCACGGGGAAGAACAATTTAATCCCCCCCTATGTCTTTAGCGTGGAGCATGTGGCTTCCACCTCCATCTACTGTTAGTTCATGCAATGATTCACAAGTAACACATTTCTTTACCTATATCAATATTTCTCCACTGCAGGGCTTGTTACCCATTACTCTTGTTTTATTACTTTCCATTATAGGAATCCAGCAGAGTAACGTGTTGGGTTTTCCCAGTCCAGTTACTTCATTTTCTCTGACGTCCTAGTGGATGCTGGGACTCCGTAAGGACCATGGGGATATAGCGGCTCCGCAGGAGACAGGGCACAAAATAAAAGCTTAAGGATCAGGTGGTGTGCACTGGCTCCTCCCCCTATGACCCTCCTCCAAGCCTCAGTTAGATTTTTGTGCCCGGCCGAGAAGGGTGCAATCTAGGTGGCTCTCCTGAGCTGCTTAGAATAAAAGTTTAGTTAGGTTTTTTTATTTTCAGTGAGTCCTGCTGGCAACAGGCTCACTGCATCGTGGGACTAAGGGGAGAAGAAACGGACTCACCTGAGTGCAGAGTGGATCGGGTTTCTTAGGCTACTGGACACTAGCTCCAGAGGGACGATCACAGGTTCAGCCTGGATGGGTCACCGGAGCCGCGCCGCCGTCCCCCTTACAGAGCCAGAAGAGACGAAGAGGTCCGGTGAAATCGGCGGCAGAAGACATCCTGTCTTCAGACTAAGGTAGCGCACAGCACCGCAGCTGTGCGCCATTGCTCTCAGCACACTTCACACTCCGGTCACTGAGGGTGCAGGGCGCTGGGGGGGGAGCGCCCTGAGACGCAATATAACAGAATACCTTAGGTGGCAAAACAGAATACATCACATATAGCTTCTGGGCTATATGGATGTATTTTAATCCCCTGCCATTTTACACAAAAAAGCGGGAGATAAGGACGTCGTGAAGGGGCGGAGCCTATCTCCTCAGCACACAAGCGCCATTTTCCCTCACAGCTCCGCTGGAAGGACGGCTCCCTGACTCTCCCCTGCAGTCCTGCTTCAGAATCAGGGTAAAAAAGAGAAGGGGGGGCATTGTTGGCAGCAAATAACAATAATTAACAGCAGCTATAAGGGAATAACACTTATATAAGGTTATCCCTGTATATATATATATATATAGCGCTGGGTGTGTGCTGGCAGACTCTCCCTCTGTCTCTCCAAAGGGCTAAGTGGGGTCCTGTCCTCTATCAGAGCATTCCCGGTGTGTGTGTGCTGTGTGTCGGTACGCGTGTGTCGACATGTATGAGGAGGAAAATTATGTGGAGGCGGAGCAGTTGCCTGCATTGGTGATGTCACCCCCTAGGGAGTCGACACCTGACTGGATGATTGTATTTAAACAATTAAGTGATAATGTCAGCAATTTGCAAAAAACTGTTGACGACATGAGACAGGCGGCAAATCAGTTAGTGCCTGTCCAGGCGTCTCAGACACCGTCAGGGGCGCTAAAACGCCCGTTACCTCAGTGGGTCGACACAGACCCTGACACAGATACTGAGTCTAGTGTCGACGGTGACGAGACAAACGTAATGTCCAGTAGGGCCACACGTTGCATGATCACGGCAATGAAAGAGGCATTGAACCTTTCTGACACTACAAGTACCACAAAGAAGGGTATTATGTGGGGTGAGAAAAAACTACCAATATTTTTTCCTGAGTCAGAGGAAATAAATGAGGTGTGTGAAAAAGCGTGGGTTTCTCCCGATAAAAAACAGCAAATTTCTAAAAAATTATTAGCATTATATCCTTTCCCGCCAGAGGTTAGGGCGCGTTGGGAAACACCCCCTAGGGTAGATAAGGCGCTCACACGTTTATCTAAACAAGTAGCGTTACCGTCTCCTGATACGGCTACCCTCAAAGAACCAGCTGATAGAAGGCTGGAAAATATCCTAAAAAGTATATACACACATACTGGTGTTATACTGCGACCAGCAATCGCCTCAGCCTGGATGTGCAGTGCTGGAGTCGCATGGTCGGATTCCCTGACTGAGAATATTGATACCCTGGATAGGGACAATATTTTGTTAACTATAGAACATTTAAAGGATGCATTATTATATATGCGTGATGCACAGAGGGATATTTGCACCCTGGCATCAAGAGTAAGTGCTATGTCCATCTCTGCCAGAAGAGCGTTGTGGACGCGACAGTGGTCAGGGGATGCGGATTCCAAACGGCACATGGAAGTATTGCCGTATAAAGGGGAGGAGTTATTTGGGGCTGGTCTATCGGACCTGGTGGCCACGGCAACGGCTGGAAAATCCACCTTTTTACCCCAGGTCACTCCACATCAGCAGAAAAAGACACCGTCTTTTCAATCTCAGTCCTTTCGTTCCCATAAGTACAAGCGAGCAAAAGGCCACTCCTTTCTGCCCCGGGGCAGAGGAAGAGGAAAAAGACTGCACCATGCAGCCGCTTCCCAAGAGCAGAAGCCCTCCCCTGCTTCTGCCAAGTCTTCAGCATGACGCTGGGGCTTTACAAGCAGACTCAGATATGGTGGGGGCCCGTCTCAAAAATTTCAACGCGCAGTGGGCTCACTCGCAAGTGGATCCCTGGATTCTACAGGTAGTATCGCAGGGGTACAAACTGGAATTCGAGGCGTTTCCCCCTCATCGTTTCCTGAAGTCTGCTTTACCAAAGTCTCCCTCCGACAGGGAGGCAGTTCTAGAAGCCATTCACAAGCTGTATTCCCAGCAGGTGATAATCAAGGTACCCCTCCTGCAACAAGGAAAGGGGTATTATTCCTCGCTGTTTGTGGTACCGAAGCCGGACGGCTCGGTGAGACCAATTTTAAATCTGAAATCCTTGAACACTTACATAAAAAGGTTCAAATTCAAGATGGAGTCACTCAGAGCAGTGATAGCGAACCTGGAAGAAGGGGACTATATGGTGTCTCTGTACATCAAAGATGCTTATCTCCACGTCCCGATATACCCTTCTCACCAAGGGTACCTCAGGTTTGTAGTACAAAACTGTCATTATCAGTTTCAGACGCTGCCGTTTGGATTGTCCACGGCACCTCGGGTCTTTACCAAGGTAATGGCCGAAATGATGATTCTTCTACGAAGAAAAGGCATTTCAATTATCCCTTACTTGGACGATCTCCTGATAAGGGCAAGATCCAGGGAACAGTTAGAAGTCGGAGTAGCACTATCTCAGGTAGTGTTACGTCAGCACGGGTGGATTCTAAATATTCCAAAATCGCAGCTGATTCCAACGACACGTCTACTGTTCCTAGGAATGATTCTGGACACAGTCCAGAAGAAGGTGTTTCTCCCGGAGGAGAAGGCCAGGGAGTTATCCGAGCTAGTCAGGAACCTCCTAAAACCAGGACAGGTCTCAGTGCATCAGTGCACGAGGGTCCTGGGGAAAATGGTGGCTTCTTACGAAGCGATTCCATTCGGAAGATTCCATGCAAGAACATTTCAGTGGGATCTACTGGACAAATGGTCCGGATCGCATCTGCAGATGCATCAGCGGATAACCCTGTCGCCAAGGACAAGGGTGTCTCTCCTGTGGTGGCTGCAGAGTGCTCATCTACTAGAGGGCCGCAGATTTGGCATTCAGGATTGGATCCTGGTAACCACGGATGCCAGCCTGAGAGGCTGGGGAGCAGTCACACAGGGAAGGAATTTCCAGGGCCTGTGGTCAAGCTTGGAAACGTCTCTTCATATAAACATTCTGGAACTAAGGGCCATTTACAATGCCCTAAGTCAAGCAAAACCTCTGCTTCAGGGTCAGGCGGTGTTGATCCAATCGGACAACATCACGTCAGTCGCCCACGTAAACAGACAGGGCGGCACGAGAAGCAGGAGGGCAATGGCAGAAGCTGCAAGGATTCTTCGCTGGGCGGAAAATCATGTGATAGCACTGTCAGCAGTATTCATTCCGGGAGTGGACAACTGGGAAGCAGACTTCCTCAGCAGACACGACCTTCACCCGGGAGAGTGGGGACTTCACCCAGAAGTCTTCCACCTGATTGTAAACCGTTGGGAAAAACCAAAGGTGGACATGATGGCGTCACGTCTAAACAAAAAACTGGACAGATATTGCGCCAGGTCAAGGGACCCTCAGGCAATAGCAGTGGACGCTCTGGTAACGCCGTGGGTGTACCAGTCAGTGTATGTGTTCCCTCCTCTGCCTCTCATACCAAAAGTACTGAGAATCATAAGAAGGAGAGGAGTAAGAACTATACTCGTGGTTCCGGATTGGCCAAGACGGACTTGGTACCCGGAACTTCAAGAGATGCTCACGGACGAACCGTGGCCTCTACCTCTAAGAAAGGACCTGCTACTGCAGGGGCCTTGTCTGTTCCAAGACTTACCGCGGCTGCGTTTGACGGCATGGCGGTTGAACGCCGGATCCTGAGGGAAAAAGGCATTCCAGAAGAAGTCATCCCTACTCTGGTCAAAGCCAGGAAGGACGTAACCGCAAAACATTATCACCGCATTTGGCGTAAATATGTTGCGTGGTGTGAGGCCAAGAAGGCCCCTACAGAGGAATTTCAACTGGGTCGTTTCCTTCATTTCCTGCAAACAGGACTGTCTATGGGCCTAAAATTAGGGTCCATTAAGGTTCAAATTTCGGCCCTGTCGATTTTCTTCCAGAAAGAACTGGCTTCAGTACCTGAAGTTCAGACATTTGTAAAAGGGGTGCTGCACATACAGCCTCCTTTTGTGCCTCCAGTGGCACCTTGGGATCTCAATGTGGTGTTGAGTTTTCTAAAGTCACATTGGTTTGAACCACTTTCCACTGTGGACTTAAAATATCTCACATGGAAGGTGTCGATGCTGTTAGCCTTGGCTTCAGCCAGGCGTGTGTCAGAATTGGCGGCTTTATCATATAAAAGCCCTTACTTGATATTTCATTCTGACAGGGCGGAATTGAGGACTCGTCCTCAATTTCTACCTAAGGTGGTTTCTGCATTTCACATGAACCAACCTATTGTGGTACCTGCGGCTACCAGGGACTTAGAGGACTCTAAGTTGCTTGACGTTGTCAGGGCCTTGAAAATATGTTTCCAGGACGGCTGGAGTCAGAAAATCTGACTCGCTGTTTATCCTGTATGCACCCAACAAGCTGGGTGCTCCTGCTTCTAAGCAGACGATTGCTCGTTGGATTTGTAGTACAATTCAGCTTGCACATTCTGTGGCAGGATTGCCACAGCCAAAATCAGTAAAAGCCCATTCCACAAGGAAGGTGGGCTCATCTTGGGCGGCTGCCCGAGGGGTCTCGGCTTTACAACTTTGCCGAGCAGCTACTTGGTCAGGGGCAAACACGTTTGCTAAATTCTACAAATTTGATACCCTGGCTGAGGAGGACCTGGAGTTCTCTCATTCGGTGCTGCAGAGTCATCCGCACTCTCCCGCCCGTTTGGGAGCTTTGGTATAATCCCCATGGTCCTTACGGAGTCCCAGCATCCACTAGGACGTCAGAGAAAATAAGATTTTACTTACCGATAAATCTATTTCTCGTAGTCCGTAGTGGATGCTGGGCGCCCATCCCTAGTGCGGATTGTCTGCAATACTTGTATATAGTTATTGTTACAAAAATTCGGGTTATTATTGTTGTGAGCCATCTTTTCAGAGGCTCCTTTGCGTTTATCATACTGTTAACTGGGTTCAGATCACAAGTTGTACGGTGTGATTGGTGTGGCTGGTATGAGTCTTACCCGGGATTCAATATCCTTCCTTATTATGTACGCTCGTCCGGGCACAGTATCCTAACTGAGGCTTGGAGGAGGGTCATAGGGGGAGGAGCCAGTGCACACCACCTGATCCTTAAGCTTTTATTTTGTGCCCTGTCTCCTGCGGAGCCGCTATATCCCCATGGTCCTTACGGAGTCCCAGCATCCACTACGGACTACGAGAAATAGATTTATCGGTAAGTAAAATCTTATTATTTATTTAATATATTGCTCACTTATTGTTGTTTCTGACTGTGATTCTGGGTAATGGCTGGTTTTGTAATCTTGAGAGAGACCTCTGGATTTCCTTCTGTTGGGCCATATCTTGCAGGCACTCTGATGAGAATCCCATTGTGTTACTGTGTATTTCATTCATCCTTTTTCTCTATTTCATTACAACGTGGAAGGACGCAAGGACAGCACACACTGTACACACCGGAAGATGATCCATCATGGACTAAACAATGACAAAATTGACGAGCTGTAGTACAAATTGTTCTTCCGGACAGAAATCCTAAAGAAATTAGTATTCTACATGCAGAGACAAGTCCATTATCTAATTGGCTTTTCTGTGGAGTCTGATTTCTAGGTCATCCTAAAACAAACGACCATTTAAATTGAAGAGGAACAGCTGTTGTGGAGCTGTTCTGCACGAAGACTGCTTTTGTTAAGGGTAATTATAACACATTTTGTGTGATGATAGCCTGGGGTACGTACACGGCTTATCTCAATATCAGCCGCTATATTGCTCAGAAGAAGGTGCTGTGTTCTATTAGCACAAATGTCTCTTCCCGTAACCTCTCTCCCCATCCTACTCGCTGGAAGTACAGTAGGACCTGCTAACAAGCTGGTTCCAGGAGCGTTTGCGTGTTGCCAGAGAAGTGTTGTGGACATGTCACACTTGCTGATTCTGTCACCAGCCTTGACCGCCTGTACCCAACGGAGCAAATTTGGTTTGAAATATTATATTTCTCTTACGTCTTAGAGGATACTGGGGTTCCATTTAGTACCATGGGGTATAGACTGGTCCACTAGGAACCATGGGCACTTTAAGAATTTGATAGTGTGGGCTGGCTCCTCCCTCTATGCCCCTCCTACCAGACTCAGTTTAGAAAATGTTCCCGGAGGAGCCGGTCACGCTTATGGAAGCTCCTGAAGAGTTTTCTGCATTTATTTTATATGTTTGTTTTTTTCAGGCAGGACTGGATGGCACCAGCCTGCCTGCTTCGTGGGACCTGGGGGGAGAACCTCTTGAAGGGTTAATGGTCCCGTTCCCCGCTGACAGGACATTGAGCTCCTGAGGGAACTATTCGCAAGTCCCACCACAGCGAGCGTACATTCCCGCAGCACGCCGCCATCCCTAACAGAGCCGGAAGAGTGGTGAGTACTAAGCCGGCATCCCGGCTAGAGGATCGCTGGCCATTATAGCGGCATGAGGGTACGGAGACGCGCGGCTTCTAACCGGGGCGGAATGCGTCTCCAGACACCAGTACACAGCTGCTTTTCAGTACACTGTACACAGTACCCACACTGGCAAAAATAGCCTTAAAACGGTTTTCTCTCCATTTTAAGCTCTAGATTACCTCAGCCAGTATAAAAAAAACAGGAAGACCATGCGCCATTGAAGGGGCGTGGCCTTCATTATGAGAAGATCCAGCAGCTCACCAGCGCCATTTGTCCTCTGCAGTGGACACAGACGCTGACTGACAGTTACGCGCAGCTCCTCCAGTGTGACTCCAGATTACCTCAGCGGTACCAGGGGGTCATAGCAGGGGGGGAGCGATTATTAGAGTACTAAGTCCCCTATCAGAGTACTTAGTCTGTGACCCGGCTAAGCTTGGCATTAGCGATAAGGGTGCGGTGGGGGCTGGCTCCAAATAACTTTGTGTCTACCTGAAGGGCTCTTCGTGGGTTATTTGTGCTTAACCTTTTCCTGTGTGTGTGTGTGTTTGTGCTGTCACATTTACATTATGTCAGGCAAAGAGTGTGTTTCTTGTACAGCGCAGTGTTCCTCTTCACCAGGGGGCTCACTACTGGGTTCTCAGTGCAGTGCACTTTCCCAGAATAGCGGGGTTGAACTGGATTTGGTTACTTCCATTAAGGGAATGATCTCAAATATTTCTACAAAGCTATCCCGCAATGAGAAAGAGATGCAATACTTAAGACAGACTGTGGATGAGTTTATGAATAGAGACTCGGGGGCAGATGTATTAACTTGGAGACGGCATAAGGAAGTGATAAACCAGTGATATGTGCAAGGTGATAAAGGCATCAGCCAACCAGCTCCAATATGTAAATTAACAGTTAGGATCTGATTGGATGGTGCGTTTATCACCTTGCACATATCACTGGTTTATCACTTCCTTATGCCTTCTCCAGGTTAATACATCTGCCCTTCAGCCCCCAAACCAGCGTCTCTGTCCCCTCCCATTTGTCCGCAAAACAATCTCTGGCCCATATCCTGCAGTCTGACTTTGACGCTGACGGGTCAGACATGGAGGAGGGTGAAGTGGATTTGGAGGGAGGGGGGATGCTACTCTGTCACAGGGAATAGAGGCTCATATAGAGGCTATCAGAGATGTTCCTCATAAGGTGTCCGAGGAGTGTGAGGAATCTTATTTTAATGTAAAAAAAGAAGTCCTCAGTCACTTTTCCTGTGTCAAAGGAATTGAATACCCTGTTTGAAGAACGGTGGGTTAATCCTAATAAGAAATTTCAAATACCTAAAAGGTTGCGCTCATCTTTTTCTTTTTCCCTAGAGAATAAGAAAAAATGGGAAAGTCCACCGATAGTGGACGCATCATTCTCTAGGCTGTCACGTAAAGTTGTATTGCCTGTCCCTCGTGCAGCCTCCCTAAAAGATACGGCTGATCGTAAAAATGAGACTACACTCAAATCATTGTACACATCGCCTGGGGTGGCCCAAAGACCCACTATTGCATGTGCGTAGATCACAAAAGCCATTGCTAAATGGTCAGGTAACCTAATTGAGGGGTTAGATTCCTTGTCTAGGGGGGATGTTTTACTCCTGCAGCATATACAGGACTTTGCGAACTTTATGGTGGAGGCCATAAAAAAGATTGGATTACTCAATGGAAGCACCACCGCTATGGCAGTGTCAGCACGCACGGGCTTGTGGCTACGCCAGTGGACTGCTGATGCAGACTCCAGGAAAGACGTGGAAGGCCTACCATTCACAGGAGAGGCCTTGTTTGGAGACGAAAGTCTACGTATCTTCCATTTGCAGCTCCCCCAGCCAGGAAAGCTTATTCAGCTTCAAATTTACAGGTCTTTCGGACAGCCAAGTTTAAGGGAAAATCCAGAGGCGCTTCTACGTCTTCCAGAGGTACAAGAGGTAAACCACGCAAACCAGCAACTGCAAGTGCTCAGGAACAGAGCTCAGGCTCTGATTCCTTAAAGCCTTCAGCATGACGGTGGGCCGCGAGGTCTAGAGGTCTGTCAGGTGGGAGCCCGACTAAAATTCTTCAGTCACATCTGGTCAAGTTTGTGTCGGGATCCCTGGGTCATAGATCTTATTTACCAGGGATACAGACTGGAGTTCCAAGAGCTCCCACCTCACAGATTCTTCAAATCAGGCTTAGCAGCTTCACAAGAGGCAAGTATACAGGAGGCCATCCATAAACTGGTACAGACTCAAGTCATTGTTCCAGTTCCACCTCATCTGCACAACAACGGGTACTATTCCAACTTGTTTGTAGTACCGAAACCGGACGGTTTGGTACGACCAATTCTAAACCTCAAGTCCTTGAATCCGTTCTTAAAAGTTTTCAAGTTCAAGATGGAGTCTCTGAGAGCGGTGATCTCAGGTCTTGAGGAAGGGGAATTCCTTGTGTCTCTGGATATCAAGGATGTGTACCTTCACATTCTGATCTGGCCGCCTCCTCATGCTCATTTACGGTTTGCTCTACAGGACTGTCACTACCACTAATCACTGCCCTGCCATTTGGTCTCTCCACGGCACCAAGGGTATTCACCAAAGTGATGGCAGAGATGATGTTTCTCCTTCGCAAGCAGGGAGTGGACATAATTCTGTACCTGGACGATCTTCTGATAAAGGTGCCATCCAGGGAGAGGTTGCTGCACAGCATTGGCCTCTCAACCAAACTTCTCCAGGATCACGGGTGGATTCTGATCCTTCCGAAATCTCACCTAGAGCCAACACGGAGGCTCCCATTCCTGGGAATGATACTGGACACAGAGTCGCAGAAAGTGTTCCTACCGTTGGAAAAGGCATTGGTAATCCAGTCGATGGTTCGGGATGTCCTGAAGCCAACCCCGGATTTCGGTGCATCTATGCATTCGCCTTCTGGGGAAAATGGTGGCCTCTTACGAGGCGCTTCAATATGGAAGGTTTCACGCAAGACCCTTCCAGCTCGATCTGTTGGACAAATGGTCCGGATCGCAACTTCACATGCACCAGAGGATCTGTCTGTCGCCAAAAGCCAGGATCTCCCTTCTGTGGAGGCTACAGATTTCTCATCTCCTCGAGGGTAGGAGGTTCAGAATTCAGAACTGGATCCTGTTAGCCACAGACGCAAGCTTCAGAGGTTGGGGAGCAGTCACCCAGGGGGTGCAGTTTCAAGGAAGATGGTCAAGTCAGGAAGTCACCCTTACAATCAACATTCTTGAACTCATGGCTGTATACAGCGCCCTTCTGCAGGCCTCTTATCTTCTTCAGGATCGGGCCATCCAGGTCCAGTCGGACAATGTGACAGCAGTGACGTACATAAACCGACAAGGCGTAACGAAAAGCAGAGCCACAATGTCAGAGGTGTCAAGAATTCTCCTCTGGGCAGAAAAAAACGCTGTGGCGTCGTCGGCGGTCTTCATTCCGGGAGTAAACAACTGGGAAACAGACTTCCTCAGCAGACACGACCTACACCTGGGGGAGTGGGGCCTTCACCCAGAGGTGTTCAGGTGCTTGACACGTCAGTGGAGATATCCACACATCGACATGAAGGCCTCTCGTCTCAACAAGATGCTCAAGTGGTGGTATTCCAGGTCGAGAGACCCACATGCAGTGGCGGTGGACGCTCTGATGACTCCATGGGTTTATCAGATGGAATAAAAAGGGAAAAGGTTCCTAGTACGCGGACCTCCTGGAGATGCTCCTTGAAGATCCGTGGCCTCTACCTCTTCGTGAGGATCGTCTGCAACAGGGGCCGTTCGTCTACCAGGACTTACCACGGCTACATGGAAGTTGAACGGCTGATTCTAACATGAAGGGGGTTCCCTAACAAAGTTATCCCAACTATGATCCAAGCCAGGAAGGGGGTAACATCTAAACATTACCACTGTATTTGGAAGAAATACGTCTCTTGGTGTGAGGGCAGAAAATATTCTGCTGTGGTATTTCACTTGGGACGTTTCCTGCTTTTTCTGCAGGCAGGGGTGGATGTGGGCCTACGTCTGGGCTCCATAACAGTCCAGATTTCGGCCTTGTCTATTTTTCTTACAAAAACAATTGGCTTCTTTCCCTGAGGTCCAGACCTTTTTGAAGGGTGTTCTGCGCATCCAACCTCGCTTTGTAACTCCCACGGCATCTTGGGATCTTAATTTGGTGCTGCAGTTCCTCCAATCGGACTGGTTTGAACCGTTACAGGAGGTTGACGTAAGGTACCTTACGTGGAAGACCATCACACTGTTGGCCTTGGCTTCAGCAAGACGGGTGTCTGAGCTAGGGGCTTTGTCTCACAAGAGTCCCTACTTAATTTTTCATGAGGACAGAGCTGAACTCAGAACTCGTCAGCAATTTCTTCCTAAGGTGGTGTCGGCGTTTCACATCAACCAACCTATTGTGTTTCCGGCTGTTACGGACACCTCTGCTACTTCAATGTTTTTGGATGTTGTGAGGGCTTTGATGGTGTATGTAAAGAGAACAGCTCGTTACAGGAAATCTGATCCGCTGTTCGTTCTCTATGATCCCAATAAAATTTGGGTGTCCAGCTTCAAAGCAGACAATTGCACGCTGATTCAGGTTCACTATCCAGCATGCTTATTCCACTGCAGATTTGCCGATTCAGAAATCTGTACAGGCCCACTCTACCAGGTCGGTGGGTTCTTCCTGGGCGGCTGTCTGGGGTGTCTCTGCTTTACAGCTCTGCCAAGCAGCGACTTGGTCAGTTTCGAACAAGTTTGCTAAGTTCTACAAGTTCAATGCGTTGGCCTCTGAGGACCTTCAATTTGGTCAATCCGTTCTGCAGGAACCTCAGCACTCTCCCACCCGGTTTAGGAGCTTTGGTACATCCCCATGGTACTAAATGGAACCCCAGTATCCTCTAGGACGTAAGAGAAAATAGGATTTTAATTATCTACCGGTAAATCCTTTTCTCGTAGTCCGTAGAGGATACTGGGCGCCCGCCCGGTGCTTCGTTCTTCCTGCACTGTTACTTGGTTAAGTATTGTTGGTTCAGCTGTTGCTGTTCCTGTTTAAAGTTGGGTTAGCATGGCTTTCCTCTGTTTGTGTGTGCTAGTTCGGAATCTCACCACTATCTTTATATATCCTTCTCTCAAAGTATGTCCGTCTCCACTGGCACAGTTTCCTAGACTGAGTCTGGTAGGAGGGGCATAGAGGGAGGAGCCAGCCCACACTATCACATTCTTAAAGTGCCCATGGCTCCTAGTGGACCGTCTATTCCACATGGTACTAAATGGACCCCGGTATCCTTTACGGACTACGAGAAAAGGATTTACCGGTAGGTAATTAAAATCCTTATTATTTTTCCCCCCCAGCTGAATGACTTTTTAGTGCAATAAACAGCAACAGAGTAAAATGAAATGAACGTCACATGGTTCTATCATGGTCAGGTTAGTTTATATGTTACGTGACACATCAGTGTAGCTTTAGGTCAACAGCTGTTCTCATTGCCCCTGATGGTTGGAGCGCCACCTACAGGGAATCTGCATTCCACAATATATGGTCTATCTTCCTATTGTTGAAGGAAATGCAAATATTCACTGGTTTCCATGTGTACCCTGTGTAACAGTAGACCCCTGCAGAACCTGTATAAAAGGTACATTGCTTCAACCCATTTTCCCATTGTTTCCAAGTGGGAACACTTTACTAATGGAAAATCTTTCTCATTGTTCATCAGTTCTGTTGATTCTTGGTACCGCGAAGATAAGTTTGAAATAATAAAAAAAAAAACACTGGCAAAAGTGGGTTAATGTATTTGATTGGAGGATTTTGTGGTTATTTGTTTTGCTTCATAACCTTATTTACAGTTGTAAATAAAAACAAGATAAATCCATGAAAATAATGGGGTGTGTACAGTACACGTGGGCTTCCTGCCAGAATGAAGGACATACGTGATGACAAGCTTTAAGAGGCCACTCAACAAGACATCATAGGGTGTAACTGCCAATATCGCCTCTTCTCGCTGGAAGTAGTGGTGTCGTCTCAGCCATTTTCCTATTGGTTAATGTGTTATCCTCATTCTTCTGGAGAACTTCCAGGTCACCCAGGCATGGGATTCTAGACCAGCTCATGTCCTGCCGGTGGTTACTGATCAACCATATTTATATTGTCATTTGATATTGGCTCTCTTCAGAACCCTCGCTACTCTACTTGTGTTACGGATTGGTTTCTCTTCTTCCCCCTGGATCATGTTCCACATTTTGTGCTCAAAGGTAAAAATACATTGTATATATTTTACACTCTGTTTCCCTTTGTACTTTGGAGCTGTTACACTTTATTATTAGAGAGAAAATTAGTCCCTGTTCCCGGTTTGGCTGACAGCTGGGTCTCTTATAATTATCCATTACAGGGGTGTGTTTATTTTTTATCTTTGAATACTTTTGCATAATATTTATTTATTGCATTTTACACATTTCTACTTAATTAGTTTTACTTAATCAGTCACCTTTCGTTCTATAGACTGCTTTGTGTGTGTGTGTACCTGCATCCGAATTGAAACGTTAGTGTTTTCCAGGTAAACACTGTAGCATAGAATTTTGTATGCAAATACAGTCGCAGTCACTCACATATATACGCATGCTGCATATCATTTTAATCAGCAGAAGCTGCTGTGCGTCCTATTGCATTACAATGCATGCAAAAAAAGACGCTCGGCGCACCAAGTCACACGACACTCACGCGTTATGTATAACGGCGACTTTTAGCGCGTAGAGCTAAGTTGTAAAAGGACACATCTGTATGGTGTGTATATGCTGAGCAGTTGTGCTTAGGACCTATGTCAAGCCATGGGTTTCTTGTTGGCCATTCCTGATGTCAGATCTCTTTGTCGTCACTGGGAGTCAGGGGGATGTAACGTTACCGCTGTCATTTATACGCCTCTAGTGGTAACTGATTTCTCACAAGACAGATTTAACAATGAATGGTATTCTTGTTATCAGTTTCTACGAATGTTAAATGATGCGCAAGCCAATCACCATTTAACATTTGTAACGAGTGATAACAAGAATCTCTCTCGTTGTTAAATCTGCCCCTATATATTTAAAAACAATAAGAATTTTCATCACTAATAACTAGACGCCATTGAAGACCACAGCCAGGATCTTATGGCAGATAAATTTGCAGAAATGAACAACTTTTACGGACATGGCCACAAAAGTCGGACATTTTGCAAAAGTCGGCCAGTATGTTAGTGGCAGAGTACATGAAAATTTGGGCATTTTCTGCTTAAAAAAAGTAGAGCAGCCGGGAAAAAAGTCGAATTTAGATGCGTTGCCCATGTTAAACATACAGCGCGGCCGATGTAATGAAGTCCGAGTTTGAAAGTTGGACATAAAACAGCTCTGCAGAGTCGGACATAAGTAGACCTGTTTTTTTCTGGGCGAGATGTTTTTGTTACTGTTGAAAATCTATTACAAATACACATTTACAGCACATTTACAACAAATAGAGATTTCTAACCTTAAAAAGAAAAACAAACTTTGCTCTCTTTAAAAAAAGTCTGTGCAGTGTACGTCATTTTTGCACATTTTGTCTGGGAAAATGCGTCCTCCAGGAGGCACAAGCAGCTTATGCTGATTTTAAATGATATGCGTCATGGCTATAGTCTGTGTGTAATAGCGGCTGTACCAACATACCCAATTGTGTTAGTGTTTGGCTGGAAAACACTGTAGCATAACATTTTATATGCGGGTACAGTTGCTCTTACACACAATATAGGCATGCTGCATATTTTAAACAGCAGAAGCTGCTAGTGCATCATATTAGCAAAACGATGATCTCTTAATTGCACTTTCACTTTTTTAAAACCTATATTGATGTATTTACTTTTTTTAAATACACAATTTTCTAACTTTATGGTAGGTTACTGCTTGGTACTATTTTAAAATGTGTTTTTAATGATCTGTTAGGTTTACGTGTCAGATTTATTTGATCATCCTGTAGCTACTGCATGTTGTTTGTTAATTGTGTTGTGTTTACTGCATCGTTTTTACCAGTTGATTTATTTCTTCCTTCTTAAATGTATTGAATAATAATTTTACAGCATCATTGGGGTTCCCTGTGTGTACTCGATCAGTGCTTTTCCAATTTGTGATCTGTCCCCTCCGAGATAATAGAATCATAATGAAGCTTTCTCCCATTAGACTGATGAATTTTAATTAAATTGTGCTTTACTTCATTTCCAATCTTACTAATGAAGACGTTGTAAACACTAAAGCGTAAGAAGGCGCTGGACGTAATTCTAAGGTTCTCCATACCCTCGTCTCTCCGTGCACCTGCTCCTATTGTTGCCTCATTTCTCTGGATAATGCTGCTGCTTCCTTCCTCCCCACCACTATCATGTACTGAAGCTGAACACACTGCAGGGGGCCTGTGCCTTTAAATCCACTCTGCTTTTCCAGTGTATGTAAATCAAGCTGCTCTGATGTGATTTCAGCATCGCTAGTCTACACACCAGATGGGAGCAAGCATCAGGAGAGGTGGTGGCTGTTACCGCCTCAGACCTTCATGGGGGCTCAGAGCTATTTTCCCATCATCAAATCGGCCTCTGTTTATTCCTTCTTCCTGGAATTCTGTTGCTCCATAGACTGTTCCCTGATTGTACTGTGAATACAGGAGGGATCTTGTAGCATTTGGTAGCAGCGATGGTTTCATCGGAGTGATACATTTCACAACTCCTGTCTCTGCAGTTCCGAATGAACTGAATGGTGTACATTGTGCTTTGGAGAAGATGAGAAGTCTGTGATGAATGAGTGGCTCCACCCACCCCTGCCCTCCGCTGTAGGTAACAGGACTGACAGCTGATAAAACGACTCCCTGCTCCTGTTTGAGCACTGTACAATGGGGAGCGGCACCTGCTTTCTGCTGGGTTACAAAACATACATCCCAGCGAGCTCGGTGTTTTGAGGAAAGTTTGAGAAGTTTTTTCATCTGCTAGAAGAATGTGAAAGGAGGAAATAATCCCTAAAGCCACATTTGGAGCCTATGTTGAGAGACCACGGTTCAGGCAGGGATTCTTTGCGTGTTTCGCACAGAAGTTTCCAGGATGGATGATTCCAGCATTTTACGAAGGAGAGGACTTCAGGTACGTGCTCAGGGAACGATCAAACTTTATTGTTGAGGACTCTTTATCCAGGACTGCAAAAGGTTCTTGCAGGCAGAGTTAGGAAGGGATATAGTCCTCCGATGCGGTCAAAGTTTTTTGTTTTTAGGAGGCTGTATATTCGTCTGTCAGGATTTCGGCATCGGTCTCCTGAATGCTGGGATCCCGATAGCCGGTATATTGACTGCATCCCGTATTTTGACCATCCTGTAATACATCCCAGGCTTGCAGTCTTCTCAGTGGCCTGTTAGGAGGACCACCCTCAGTGGCCTGTTATAAGAACCACCGTGTCTCTGTTTCCTCATGAGTTTTCTAATCTAAACAGCCATCAGTCCTTTAACTGCTGTCGAATTACCTGCATACAGTAATAATGAAAGCGCACTAGTCCCTTGCAGATGTGTAGAATTATCATTCATAATACTCTCTGTGCTGTATACTCTTAAGTACAGTTTAGAATTGGTGGTAAGCAAATGACTAAGGGGTATCTGTCATTGATTTTAAATACAATGTGAGCACTAAGAAATCTGTGTTTTGGTTCGAGTGTCAGTAGCGTCGTGTGTGTATATATATATATATATATGGAAGTAGTGTAGACCTAATTATGCGCTATAAAGAGCTCCAAACCTTAATGACGTACTCCCTGTTAGATGGAGTACAAAATAAGAATACAAAAACAAGATGTCATAAGGGAGCTACAAGTATTGTGTATGCATAATATTTTTCCAGATTCTGACCACACAATGATAAAAACCGTAGAATTTATTCACATATTATCTATGTACATTTTCAGTAAACATAGATTATCGCATAAAATCCAACATTGGATACAATAAAAATTGCAGTATTACAATTTTGTTGTAGACATGAAGCAATCAGTATATCCCATCAAGTAGTATAATTTGCAGGATGCCTGATGTTTTTGCTAGAAACTGTACCCGACGCGTTTCGTCCTCACGGACTTCATCAGGGGTTCATGTCTATATAACAAATATGGGTCAGATAAGCTATTAATTCAATAAACCATATTGATCATACTCTGAAAATGGTGTTTGTATACATACCAATCGAACTAGGGGCCAAAGACCGATTTTTAGCGGTATACAATAGTCCCACAACAATTTCTGAAAGAACCATACCATATTAGAATTAATTAATTGCATAATGAGGGTAATTACATGTACCACTATTAAAGAGGAGGGGGGGAAACGGAAAAAATGGACCTTAATTAGATCTCTATAGATGGAATAAATTGGTCTCATTCTTGAAATTAATTGCGGACGGATTTAATCAAAACGGTAACATACTATTGTAAAGATCTATGATGTTATAAATCGATGTTGGAATTCATAAGGTGAAAATAAGAGACCATATATGTTGTTACCAGTATGGAAAAAAAACATTATGGGTGAATAACATTATTCAGGGATTTTTCCATATAGTTGGACCTTATATCATTCTCAAATGTTTACAATTGATTTGGAATATTAATATGTACATACCAAAATAGTTTAAAATCAAATGGTCATATTGATTGTATCAGTGTTCGCAATAGGTCCAGCCTATAACACAAATATCAATTTTATACATCAATTAGTCCTCTAAGTGTCTCACTCCAAGGGAGGACTAGGGAAATATAATTAATTTATACATACCCTCATAGGAGTGCAAACCGTGAAATTGTGCTGTTATAGTCACTAATTGTTAGACCAGAATAGTAGTGTTCAGCCTAAAAAATAATTAATTGATAATGGTCTTATACTATTTATCAAAAACAATCAGTGAAACTGCATTCACATTGATTGTATAGTGAAACATAAATAGTTATTAAATTTCTTTAAATAAAACAGGACTTATAATGTACAAAATAATCTCATAATCATTCCTCACTTATTATAAGATGACAGACATGGTTAATATGAACCAACATCCATGTGTCAACTCAGTCCTCCAGTGAATACAATAGCAACAAATGTAACTTACTTTGAGTAGTGAACATGCTCTCCTGAACAGCAGTGTAACAATGTGCTGAACAGGGAGGTTTATATACCTTGAGTTTGATAAGCTCATTTCCTGTGTGTGTCACAGACATTATTGCTTTTTATCATAGTTCAACTTTAGTTAATCTTGGTCCAATAGGTTCATGGGGACGGTAACTGTATCAACAATTATTTAAAGACAATTTAGTATTGTTTGATGTTGTTTTTAGACCGCAGTGGGCGCATTAGCTAGCCATGCGTTCCACTGCGGTCTCCGGCGTGCGTTCCATTGCCTTCACTTCCGGTTTGAACTGCGGAAGTGATACGGCAATGCAGGTCTCTGAACGCGGCTGTGGTATTATATAGTGGAGCTGTAATGAGAATGCCTAAGCTTGGCTGCAGGGATATAGTGGCCCCTGTAAACTATAAATCGTTCTGATCTTATGCTAAACGCAGTGGGCACATTACTTATCCATGCGTTCCACTGTAATATGCGTTCCAATGATTTCACTTCCGGTATCGATCGTGGGTGTGTAGTGACAAGCAATGCTTGTTGTGATCATAATAATGAGTTAAATGTTTAATAAAGTGTCTAGTCCTCGTGTCAGTGTCGTGCTACTTATTCAAAGTCCATTAAGTGTATTTCTAATCATATAAAATGACCCACTGGGGTTAAATATATTAATTAATTGAATAATTGCTAATAAGTATTAGTGTGCCTATATTAAAGGAATATGAATTCCAAAATAGCATTCTTAATTTATCTTCTCATTAATCCTCTAAGTGCTTTTTTATTTTATTTTTATTGGTGTAATCCTAACATCTCCTATGTGACAAATGTGGTTTATTTTTTATATATTTTATAATTTATTATAATTTTTTAGATAGTTAAATTTTAAGAATTCCATATTAATTTATTTTAACTGATATTATTGTAATCCCTTGATACAGATTAATTCTTAAACCCATGTAAGAAATAAATAGTGACAAATAGAATATTAATCCTACGCCATTTTTTATTAATTAATAATACTGATAGTTAAATCTAATTAATAAATTGCAGAATTCTATGTTAGTTAGTCTCTATATTATTTAAATTGAATTTATCTATTAATAGCTCATTAAAAGTTCAAGCCAAATATATGATTACTCTGACTTGTAGGACCGAGTATGACAATGCATGTCCGTTCATTTACATAAACGATTACATAAAGAAACAAATTACTATAGTATTTCTACAGAAAAGAGACAATATCGCACCCTTCATTATGTCCATTGGGGGTCTGAGTATCTAAAGTATAAATCCAAAATGTTTCTTTTTTGGATAAAGTGAGATCCCTACTTCCCCCCTTTGGGTCTAACTTAATGTGCTCTAAGATAGTAAATGAAAAGTTACTCTTATCAATTTTTGACTCATGTTTGTCCCTATAATGTCTAGGTAAACTATGTGTATATACTTTATTTTTTATATTTCTAATATGTTCTTGTATTCTTGTTTTAACCTGTCTCTTAGTTTTTCCTATGTAGGATAATCTACAGCTGCAGGTGATCCTATAGATTACGTATTCTGTATTGCAGTTTACCAATTGGTTGAGTTTGTAGGTCCGACCTGTATGTATCTCGCAGCTGAAGGGTTTTCTTTCCATATAACCACAGCAGATGCATTTGGAACAGGGAAAACAGCCTTTAGAGGCAATAAAGTTACCCTGATGTGGAACACTCATAGTTTCCGCATCCACTCTACTGGGTGCTATGATGTGTTTCAGATTATTGGCTCTGCGAAATAACAATTCAGGTTTGTTCGGTAATTCTGGACCTAAAATAGGGTCATTTTTTAAAATTCCCCAATGTTTTTCCAAAATCTTCCTTACACTGTAATTTTCACAATTGTATTGAGTGATGAAAGGTCTGGACTGTTGGTATCTTCCACCTTCAGTTTTTTTCTTAGGAATTAGCATGGGTTCCCTTTCTCTATTTCCTGCTTTCGTCCTGGCTGTTTCAATCAGTTCTTTACTGTATCCTCGTTCCAAGAATCTTTCTGTTAAGATGGATGCTTGTTCCCAGTAATCTTCTACGTTGGTACAATTCCTTCTAATGCGCAGAAACTGAGCATAGGGTACGCCTTCCTTCCATCTTGTTAGATGGCAACTGGTCTGGGGAATGAAGCTGTTGGCATCAACTTCTTTGAAGTGTGTCCTTGTTTGGATTAATTTACCCGGAACGCCAACTAATACAAGATCCAGGAATTCAATAGTAGTGGTATTTGTTTGATGAGTAAATTTGAGATTAAACTCATTATTCTGTATGGAGACAAGGAATTGATCAATGCTGGAGGAATCCCCACGCCAAACAAGAAGGAGGTCGTCTATAAATCTTTTATAGAATTGTATATTATCTTTGAACTCAGATTGATAGACAAATGACTCTTCCCAGTGTCCCATATAGAGATTCGCGTAAGCCGGGGCGAATTTTGTCCCCATGGCTGTCCCCTGTATTTGCAGGTACTGCTTCTGGTTGTATTCAAAGAAATTGTGTTCAAGAATATATTTAATGCTATCTAGCATAAATTCCCTGCCTGATTTGGTCATTCTGCGATCTTCAGAAAGAGTTTTTTCTATTGTTTGTAAACCTTTGTCATGTGGGATTGTAGAGTACAAAGATTGTACATCGATGGTCAGCCATCTTAAATCCTCTGACCATACCATTGTACTTAATTCTTGAAGGACACTAGTGGAATCCCTTAAATGGGATTTTAACTGTAGAACATAAGGTTGCAGTTTAATGTCCAGATAGTGGGACAGATTTGATGATAACGAATTGATTCCTGCGACTATGGGCCTTCCAGGAGGACTATTTTTATTCTTATGCACTTTGGGGATATGATAAAAGGTTGGCATAGTCGGATATTTAATGTAAAGAAAGTCAAATTCTTCCTTACAAATTACCTCATTTTTCAATGCTCCTAATAGTAATACCTCCAATTTTTTTTGGAACAGGACCGTAGGATTTTCTGGTAGTTCAACATACGTGATGTTATCATACAGTATTTTGGTGGCTTCTTCTGTGTATGCTTTCCTTGATTGGAGGACCACAGCTCCCCCTTTATCTGCCCCCTTAATTACTAAATCCTTATCATCTCTCAAGGTTTTCAGGGCCTTTTTCTCTTGGGGGTCTAAATTTGCATTATATTTATTCTCCTTGATATTCAACTTCCTAAAATCACTTTTTACCGTGTCATAGAATATTTCCAAGTGGCTCCCCCTAGACTCTACCGGGTAGAATTTAGACGGCAGAGACACTATTGGCTTATTTTCTCTTGGTGTTAATGTTAATTGCGGGTTTTTTAGGAAGTGTCTCTGGATGGTCAATTTACGTATGTATTTACTTAAATCAATAAATAAATCGAACTTGTTGACATGGTTATCCGGTGCGAATTTTAGACCCTTCTTTAATAGTGACTCCTCCGCTGCAGATAGTTCTCTCCTATACCTTCCCCTACCATATTGGTATTTATCTTTGTCAATGACAAAGATAAATACCAATATGGTAGGGGAAGGTATAGGAGTTTTAGATCACCTACTCCAGAAATGTATCCCTCAAGACATTTAGAAGAACGAAGGGGCCCACGACTCCCCCATTTGCAAAGAACAGAATTGCTACATACCCGAATAAATTCTCCACAAGGTTTGAAGAGAAGTCTGGTTGGAGACAACGAGGAACCAGAGGGGGCAGAAAAAAGCCCCAAAAAAAGACGGGCTCTATTCCATCAAGAAAAACTCCGTCAGGAATCATCAACACTACAACGAGAGAACTATCTGCAGCGGAGGAGTCACTATTAAAGAAGGGTCTAAAATTCGCACCGGATAACCATGTCAACAAGTTCGATTTATTTATTGATTTAAGTAAATACATACGTAAATTGACCATCCAGAGACACTTCCTAAAAAACCCGCAATTAACATTAACACCAAGAGAAAATAAGCCAATAGTGTCTCTGCCGTCTAAATTCTACCCGGTAGAGTCTAGGGGGAGCCACTTGGAAATATTCTATGACACGGTAAAAAGTGATTTTAGGAAGTTGAATATCAAGGAGAATAAATATAATGCAAATTTAGACCCCCAAGAGAAAAAGGCCCTGAAAACCTTGAGAGATGATAAGGATTTAGTAATTAAGGGGGCAGATAAAGGGGGAGCTGTGGTCCTCCAATCAAGGAAAGCATACACAGAAGAAGCCACCAAAATACTGTATGATAACATCACGTATGTTGAACTACCAGAAAATCCTACGGTCCTGTTCCAAAAAAAATTGGAGGTATTACTATTAGGAGCATTGAAAAATGAGGTAATTTGTAAGGAAGAATTTGACTTTCTTTACATTAAATATCCGACTATGCCAACCTTTTATCATATCCCCAAAGTGCATAAGAATAAAAATAGTCCTCCTGGAAGGCCCATAGTCGCAGGAATCAATTCGTTATCATCAAATCTGTCCCACTATCTGGACATTAAACTGCAACCTTATGTTCTACAGTTAAAATCCCATTTAAGGGATTCCACTAGTGTCCTTCAAGAATTAAGTACAATGGTATGGTCAGAGGATTTAAGATGGCTGACCATCGATGTACAATCTTTGTACTCTACAATCCCACATGACAAAGGTTTACAAACAATAGAAAAAACTCTTTCTGAAGATCGCAGAATGACCAAATCAGGCAGGGAATTTATGCTAGATAGCATTAAATATATTCTTGAACACAATTTCTTTGAATACAACCAGAAGCAGTACCTGCAAATACAGGGGACAGCCATGGGGACAAAATTCGCCCCGGCTTACGCGAATCTCTATATGGGACACTGGGAAGAGTCATTTGTCTATCAATCTGAGTTCAAAGATAATATACAATTCTATAAAAGATTTATAGACGACCTCCTTCTTGTTTGGCGTGGGGATTCCTCCAGCATTGATCAATTCCTTGTCTCCATACAGAATAATGAGTTTAATCTCAAATTTACTCATCAAACAAATACCACTACTATTGAATTCCTGGATCTTGTATTAGTTGGCGTTCCGGGTAAATTAATCCAAACAAGGACACACTTCAAAGAAGTTGATGCCAACAGCTTCATTCCCCAGACCAGTTGCCATCTAACAAGATGGAAGGAAGGCGTACCCTATGCTCAGTTTCTGCGCATTAGAAGGAATTGTACCAACGTAGAAGATTACTGGGAACAAGCATCCATCTTAACAGAAAGATTCTTGGAACGAGGATACAGTAAAGAACTGATTGAAACAGCCAGGACGAAAGCAGGAAATAGAGAAAGGGAACCCATGCTAATTCCTAAGAAAAAAACTGAAGGTGGAAGATACCAACAGTCCAGACCTTTCATCACTCAATACAATTGTGAAAATTACAGTGTAAGGAAGATTTTGGAAAAACATTGGGGAATTTTAAAAAATGACCCTATTTTAGGTCCAGAATTACCGAACAAACCTGAATTGTTATTTCGCAGAGCCAATAATCTGAAACACATCATAGCACCCAGTAGAGTGGATGCGGAAACTATGAGTGTTCCACATCAGGGTAACTTTATTGCCTCTAAAGGCTGTTTTCCCTGTTCCAAATGCATCTGCTGTGGTTATATGGAAAGAAAACCCTTCAGCTGCGAGATACATACAGGTCGGACCTACAAACTCAACCAATTGGTAAACTGCAATACAGAATACGTAATCTATAGGATCACCTGCAGCTGTAGATTATCCTACATAGGAAAAACTAAGAGACAGGTTAAAACAAGAATACAAGAACATATTAGAAATATAAAAAATAAAGTATATACACATAGTTTACCTAGACATTATAGGGACAAACATGAGTCAAAAATTGATAAGAGTAACTTTTCATTTACTATCTTAGAGCACATTAAGTTAGACCCAAAGGGGGGAAGTAGGGATCTCACTTTATCCAAAAAAGAAACATTTTGGATTTATACTTTAGATACTCAGACCCCCAATGGACATAATGAAGGGTGCGATATTGTCTCTTTTCTGTAGAAATACTATAGTAATTTGTTTCTTTATGTAATCGTTTATGTAAATGAACGGACATGCATTGTCATACTCGGTCCTACAAGTCAGAGTAATCATATATTTGGCTTGAACTTTTAATGAGCTATTAATAGATAAATTCAATTTAAATAATATAGAGACTAACTAACATAGAATTCTGCAATTTATTAATTAGATTTAACTATCAGTATTATTAATTAATAAAAAATGGCGTAGGATTAATATTCTATTTGTCACTATTTATTTCTTACATGGGTTTAAGAATTAATCTGTATCAAGGGATTACAATAATATCAGTTAAAATAAATTAATATGGAATTCTTAAAATTTAACTATCTAAAAAATTATAATAAATTATAAAATATATAAAAAATAAACCACATTTGTCACATAGGAGATGTTAGGATTACACCAATAAAAATAAAATAAAAAAGCACTTAGAGGATTAATGAGAAGATAAATTAAGAATGCTATTTTGGAATTCATATTCCTTTAATATAGGCACACTAATACTTATTAGCAATTATTCAATTAATTAATATATTTAACCCCAGTGGGTCATTTTATATGATTAGAAATACACTTAATGGACTTTGAATAAGTAGCACGACACTGACACGAGGACTAGACACTTTATTAAACATTTAACTCATTATTATGATCACAACAAGCATTGCTTGTCACTACACACCCACGATCGATACCGGAAGTGAAATCATTGGAACGCATATTACAGTGGAACGCATGGATAAGTAATGTGCCCACTGCGTTTAGCATAAGATCAGAACGATTTATAGTTTACAGGGGCCACTATATCCCTGCAGCCAAGCTTAGGCATTCTCATTACAGCTCCACTATATAATACCACAGCCGCGTTCAGAGACCTGCATTGCCGTATCACTTCCGCAGTTCAAACCGGAAGTGAAGGCAATGGAACGCACGCCGGAGACCGCAGTGGAACGCATGGCTAGCTAATGCGCCCACTGCGGTCTAAAAACAACATCAAACAATACTAAATTGTCTTTAAATAATTGTTGATACAGTTACCGTCCCCATGAACCTATTGGACCAAGATTAACTAAAGTTGAACTATGATAAAAAGCAATAATGTCTGTGACACACACAGGAAATGAGCTTATCAAACTCAAGGTATATAAACCTCCCTGTTCAGCACATTGTTACACTGCTGTTCAGGAGAGCATGTTCACTACTCAAAGTAAGTTACATTTGTTGCTATTGTATTCACTGGAGGACTGAGTTGACACATGGATGTTGGTTCATATTAACCATGTCTGTCATCTTATAATAAGTGAGGAATGATTATGAGATTATTTTGTACATTATAAGTCCTGTTTTATTTAAAGAAATTTAATAACTATTTATGTTTCACTATACAATCAATGTGAATGCAGTTTCACTGATTGTTTTTGATAAATAGTATAAGACCATTATCAATTAATTATTTTTTAGGCTGAACACTACTATTCTGGTCTAACAATTAGTGACTATAACAGCACAATTTCACGGTTTGCACTCCTATGAGGGTATGTATAAATTAATTATATTTCCCTAGTCCTCCCTTGGAGTGAGACACTTAGAGGACTAATTGATGTATAAAATTGATATTTGTGTTATAGGCTGGACCTATTGCGAACACTGATACAATCAATATGACCATTTGATTTTAAACTATTTTGGTATGTACATATTAATATTCCAAATCAATTGTAAACATTTGAGAATGATATAAGGTCCAACTATATGGAAAAATCCCTGAATAATGTTATTCACCCATAATGTTTTTTTTCCATACTGGTAACAACATATATGGTCTCTTATTTTCACCTTATGAATTCCAACATCGATTTATAACATCATAGATCTTTACAATAGTATGTTACCGTTTTGATTAAATCCGTCCGCAATTAATTTCAAGAATGAGACCAATTTATTCCATCTATAGAGATCTAATTAAGGTCCATTTTTTCCGTTTCCCCCCCTCCTCTTTAATAGTGGTACATGTAATTACCCTCATTATGCAATTAATTAATTCTAATATGGTATGGTTCTTTCAGAAATTGTTGTGGGACTATTGTATACCGCTAAAAATCGGTCTTTGGCCCCTAGTTCGATTGGTATGTATACAAACACCATTTTCAGAGTATGATCAATATGGTTTATTGAATTAATAGCTTATCTGACCCATATTTGTTATATAGACATGAACCCCTGATGAAGTCCGTGAGGACGAAACGCGTCGGGTACAGTTTCTAGCAAAAACATCAGGCATCCTGCAAATTATACTACTTGATGGGATATACTGATTGCTTCATGTCTACAACAAAATTGTAATACTGCAATTTTTATTGTATCCAATGTTGGATTTTATGCGATAATCTATGTTTACTGAAAATGTACATAGATAATATGTGAATAAATTCTACGGTTTTTATCATTGTGTGGTCAGAATCTGGAAAAATATTATGCATACACAATACTTGTAGCTCCCTTATGACATCTTGTTTTTGTATATATATATATATATATATATATATATATATATATATATATATATATATATATATATATACACCTATCAGTAGGGATGGGCATCAATTCTCAAGGTTTCTGAAATGTCATTATTGCCAGGAGAAACTACGTTGTACTCTGCCCGATTTACATCTGGAATAAGTATTTGTATTTGCGCCACAAATACATTTTGTCAGACAAATTCAGTTGGTTCTTCTAGTCCCAGGTAGAAATTTTCATGTACAGTGTTCCTAAAAAGTATGTGTGTTCATATCTTCATCAAAGTTCTAAAATGCAAAGAACTCTATACGAGAAATACAGTAACCCATAAAGGATTTTTTTTTTACTTGTAGTTACTGATCAAAATGATCCAACATTAAATCTTTCTGTTGGAAAAAAAAATGTTCATTTTTGGGATTCAGTAACTACTGTGACCCCTTTGAACTGCAATCACTTGGATCAAACATTTATGGTAACTGTTGATCAGTTCTTCTCATCGGTTTGGTCCATTCCTCCTTATAGACCAGCTTAAACTCATGGGTGTTGTTGGGTTTGTTGCATGAACATCCGCTAAAGGTCCTGCCGCAACATGTTTGTTGGATTATGGTCCGTTATTTGACTCTACTATTCCAAATATAAGACTACTTCTGCTTCAGTCCTTTTTTATGTAGTTTGACTTGTGTGTTTATTCTTGCTGTATGCAAAATCCACCTTCTGTTGAGTGTCCGTTCATGAATGCAGACCCTGACATTCTTCTGTAGAACTTGCTGCTACGATCCAAAATTCTGTTTTCCATCAGTGATGACTATCAGACCGTCCAAATTGCTCCAAATTATGTTGCCACCAACACTTTTTACAGTTGCGATGAGGTACTTATGTTGGTGAGCAGTGGTTGTTTTTCTTCAAATGTCTGTGTCCGTTAGTACTGGCTTTAGCTGTGCAAAGCCGCTAAACTGATCTAAAGAACTGCTTTGGGAGCCCAAACTCCTGTTTAGGTGCCCAAGGTGCCAATTTATCGCACATTTCAGCTCGCACCTCAGGAGGCTGCGAGCTGAAATATGTCCCTCCTGTGACTATTCTTGCCTGGTTGGTGCAACAATTGACTTGCTCTCTCCAGCGCCATCTAGTCACAGCAGCGGAGTGAAACAATTGAATTGCCCCCCCCCCATAAGTTTCTCATGTAAGCACAAAAGTTCTACAGTAGTTTTGAGTCATCAGCAGAACTTTCTTCCAACTCATCCAGGTGGTCTTAAGCAAACATTGAATGGGCATTGATGTGCTTCTTGGAGAGTAGGGTCTTAATCCCTGTTCTCCCATGGTCGCTGGTCTTATTCAGTGTTTGCCTGATGGTGGAATCATGAACCCTTACCTTAGCCAGTATTACTCCCCTTCCTGCATCTCCCTTCTCATCAGTACAGCAAGTTACTCTACGCTCACCCCGGTATCCGGATGCTAGATCGACAATGTGTTAGTCGACTTGCGTTAGGTCGACAGGTACAAAAGGTTGACATGACGGTGACATACAAATGGTCGACGGGTGTTTTGGATTTTTAACGTTTTCTCAACGTTTGTTTGATTTACTATACATGTGGACATCTATTGGGAATAGTAACCTGTGGCAAGCGGAGTGGGGCAAGCCACTATGCCCAAAGTGTGGTGAGCAAAGTGAGTGTGCAAGTGTAGATGTTTATACTGATGGTGGTCATATAACATGAAATATACAAGATTTGGCAAAAAAAACAAAAACAACTTTTGTATCTGTGGACCTTATGCATATTGACTGTTTGGTGTCGACCTAATGACTGACAACCATAACATTGTCTGTTATACCACACCCGCTCACCCCGTGTCATACTTTATCTGTTGGTTTATTGCTCTATGTTTGCCTAGGATATGTCATGTGTCACATTCCAGAGTTACTACGTATAGCGGCGTTTTTGCTTTTGCTATGTAAATACTCTGAATGACCCTGCGGACACTTTATGGTGCCTTACAAATAATACCTGATAATATTAATAATAATGATGATGATAATAATAATAATAATTAAACCTACTGTTTGGGGTGAAGACCAGACTCTGGTTGTGAAGACTGAAGTTTTTTTTTTTTTTAGAAACTCCCGGGGCCGCCTCAACTCCTCCCATTGATTGGCACTCCTGATTAGTTATCCACTACCTGAACTGCAATTACTAGAGGGAGAAATAAAGAAGACTCTTGGGGCACTCTTGACTACTAATTTCAATAAAATTTTACTTGTATCCGATATATTAAAAATAGGTTTGAATTAATATATAGCTAATAAAAGTAATATTTTATTGACATTAAAAGTCATGAGTGCCCCCAGACAAGTCTTCTTTGTTTCTTCCAGTAGTAGTTACAGTCTATACTTCTGACTCTGGGGAGCGCCACCAAACCCACATACACCTGGGGTATTATCCACAGAGGTGGCACCTAGGAATAACATAGGTAGTTGGCTAATACGGACCCTCTGCACTGCTCCGATGGCCCAGGTGGTAGTTAATAATGTGGCCTCCTCTTCCTTTTTTCTTGAGAGAGGCACCAGACAAGGATGCCCTCTCTCCCCTTTGCTTTTTAATTTGGCCCTGGAACCTTTTATTCGTTATATCCAACTGCTACCTGGGTTTAGAGGCATTGTTGTTGGGGATCGCGAACTCAAAGTTATAGCCTTCGCAGATGACCTACTTATATGTACCTCTGACCCTAAACGCTCCCTTCCTGTATTGGTAGAGGCAATTGACAGATTTTCGTCTTTTGCTGGCTTCTCCATTAACTTTGCCAAGTCTGAAGCCCTGGCCATATTTGGCCAGGCGAGACTGGGTTGGATTAGACCCTTCCCGTTTAGATGGGCCCCCTCGCATATCACCTTTTTAGGAGTGGCTCTACCACAACATCTCTCCACCCTCTATGCACGTAATATAACCCCGATCATACATAAAATCCAGACTGAACTTAGCCTATGGCAAAACCTTCCCCTTAATATGTTAGGGAGATGCAACCTGTTTAAAATGGCAAGCTTCCCGAAACTCCTGTATATCCTCCAAATGACTCCCATTCTTCTCACTAACTCCGACTTTTCTTTACTTAATACCTTGCTTTCCAAGTTTATATGGAACCGTAAGCGCCCCAGAATAAGTCTAAAAAAAATGTCGCAATCGGTGCGCCAAGGGGGTGTAAACCTACCAAACATTAAACAATACAATCTAGCGTGCTTACTACGTTTCGCTATGGATTGGCTCAGTGGCAACGATATATTCACATATACCAAGTTAGAATCTCAGCTTTGTGCTCCTCTCTCTCTTGCTTACCTCCTACATGCCCGGCCCTCTCAAATAAAATCTTCCCAATTTGATAACCCGCTATTGTCTTCCACTATTAAGGCGTGGAAAATGGCTAGGAAAGCTCTTGGTCTCAAATATTATTACTCAGTATCTCTACCTTTGCTTGGAAACCTGGAGTTCCAGAATGGTACTGCCTCTTTGCCTTTTAGTGCTTGGTGCTCCTCTGGTTTAAAGACTCTACGTAATCTGATGACACCTACTCATACTCCTTTGCCATTCCAGGAGGCTATTGAGAAATATGCAATTTCACCCCTGCATGGATTTTACTACTCCCAGGCTATACATTATCTTACATCCGTTCTCCCTCACCTCACGGGAAAAGACTTTGTTAACCCCTTAGACTCCCTTTTACGCTTTAACACATACTCCATATCTTCTATCTATGCGCGTATCCGCACTGAACTGGACCCCCACACTGATTTTCCTGATCTAGCTAAATGGATCTCCCAAGTTCCTACATTCACAGTAGACACCCTATTAGATACTTTTTTTATGACCCTTAAACTAATACCGGCTAGTATATATCAGGAAATGGCCTATAAACTGCTACACAGGGCATATATTTCGCCTAAACAAGGTTTTCTAATGGGTATATCAGATAGGGCCGGATGTAATAAATGCTCAACGGTAGAAGCTGACCTTTTCCATTGTCTCTGGGCCTGCCCTGTCATTCAAAAATTCTGGCATACCTTACACCATTATGGCACCTCAACGCTAGGCATCCCCTTTCAATGCACTGCTCCCTGGGCCCTCTTTGGTCATCTGTCGGACCAACCTGGAATTCCACGCACTGATAAAAAATTGATAGTGTTACTTTCAGCAGTGGGGAAAAAAGCTATATTGCAACAGTGGATCCATCCTGCCTCTCCTACTCTCCCTATGGCTACTTCTAGGTTACTCTTCTTATTTAATATGGACTGGCTGGAGGCCTCTATCCACAAGGAAACCCTGACTCCTGCACTCTTTAAGTGCTGGGATAAATACATTTGTACCCTCCCTCCCCACACTAAACTAGCAATACATAAATGTTTCCAATCTAACTTTTGGTACTCTCTCCGACAACTTGATAGTCAAATTTCTCTAACTGACTGAGCTTCCTATCTTCCCCTCTCCCTCTTTTTCATCCGTACTTCCCTCTCCACACACTTCTTCTTTTCTTTCCCCTCTCTTCTTATTTCTTCTGTTTCTTCCCTGGCGGATTGGATGGACACTTCTATGGACGGATCGGTGGCCTGTGGCTCTTGGTAGGTGTTTTTGCTTATTTTTTGTTCTAACGTTTTTGTGATGTTCTTTTTTTACCTCTTCTTTTTCTTAATTTGAACTGCCGGAATTGAGTGTCAGTTTTTAGTCAGTCATATTCAGTCCCATTCTCAATATATTATAGCCTGACCGCCGCTCTTCTGGTGGTTTACAATTTGTTCTTGTTGATTGTTTTAGAAAATTGGAAAATTTCCTCCACCTACTCATATATGCTGTGTACTTTTACCTTTCTTATCTGCTTACTTTGATGTCGATATGTCTGATATGTATGCGGTTTTTTTTCCCCCCCCTTATTTCTGTACCATGTTTTGGAGGTATTTAATAAACATATTTGGAAAAAAAAAAAAACATAGGTAGTTGGCCATCACCGTTCTTATTTTCTCCCAGTACCTCCTTCCTGGCTAACCATACCCGGGCTGGAGGTAAGGGAGGGACCTAGTGCGGAGACGTATCCCCTTTCCCCTATTCCCAAATTTTCTCAATTTATATAACACTAGCGGTTCACAGATTCTGAATGAGGGACTTCATGCTGGATCAATTAATTGAATGAGAAAATGTTTTTTGTGTGTTTATGATTATTTTTTTATGTTCTCAGTATGTATTTTTCTGATTTAGAAAAAGTGTGAACACATTTACGGCTACATACTGTATATGCATACATTTAGAATATTCTAAAGGGTAACTTTAGCTCCAGATTAAGTTCTAGAATTCCATTGGTTCCTTAGGACGGGTACACATCAGAATGGTAATGTCAGGAGATTGGGGGACGATATTCTAATGTGTTAAAAAAAAAAAAAAAAAAAATTGGACGTGTTGCGCCCAAATAGACCGGTTTTAGCTGCATAAAGCGGCTAACCCCAACTAAACTAATAGACTTAACACAAAAAGTACTGTTTGGGCGCCCAAACAGCCAACTTTTTGCACATTTCAGCTTGACATCTTGGGGTGGCAGCTGTTCGTGCATGAATGGAGCTACAATTGAATTGCTATACCAGGTGCCTGGTGCTTATAAACATGTAAGCTTATAAACATGCCGGTGAAAATAATTGAATCCCCCATCCCCTCCCCCTCCCTATATTTTGGCCACAGCTCTACCGTGAGCTTATGTCCAGCTGCGAGGCCTCCGTTGGGTGGCACCAGTGTGCACGCTTGCCAGAATATCACAATGGAAAATATTATGCTCTCCGTTTCCTATCACATTGGTGAGGGGAACGCAACATCTCCTCATTTGTGTGACACAAATGTGTGTACCTGCCATGGGGATGGGTAAGAGAGGTGGCTGGCGCCTATCGGCAATATCTCATTCTGCGGCACAGGAGACAAATAGAAACACTTATTGCAGCGCAGATTTGATCTATTAGTACAGGAACACAATTGGAGTAGAAACACAATAACAAGGTTGGTCACATTCTTGTTACTCAGTAAAACCCCTTTCACATCGCACTAAAAACCCGGTATCGACACGAAACGGGTCAGTGTGCGATGTGAAAGGTCCTTTGCAGAATTAGCGGGTCGCCTGACCCGGTAATTCAACCTGGTAAAAAAGAAGGGTTATTACCGGGTTGAATACCGGGTCAGGTGCAGTGTGAATGGGAGCCGTTTCGATGCGACACGGCTCCCATTCACAGCATAGGGAGAGGCGGCGCAGGAGATGAGCTCATCTCCCAGCGCCACCCCCGCCCCTGCTGCTGCTGCGCCCCCCGCTGCTATGGCAACCGACCCGGTATATTGCCGGGTCGGAAAGCGAGCAGAGGAGCGCAAATGCCGGATCCCACCCGGTAAGGACACGTTTCTCTTACCGGGTAGGATCCGGCATTTGCGATCTGAATGCAGCATAAATGAGCTGTAAAATAAAAGAATGTCCAGCTAGTGGATCAATAAAGTATTTTGCTTTTTATCAATAAAACACATAGGGTGGGTGTTAGGATAATATATCCCCACGCTGATTATATCGCCTTGGAGAATAAATCTCACAATGGTAGTAAAAAAAATAAAAAAATAAAAAAAGTTTACAGTGTAAAAACAGCATCATAACCTATAGCAGCATAAAAATAAACACACATGTTTAAAACAAAAATAAAACTTACAATTAAAATGGTTAAAACTCACTTAAAAATTGTTGCAACGCGTTTCATGGTGACCTCTGTTTTCTCACACGGGTATATGCAATTGTGGTCGAATTCCCGAAAATGTCGAAAAACGGGACATTTTCGCCCCCAAAAAAAATTCGACAATGCAATACAGTACTTTAAGCCAAAAAAACGTCCATTCCAAATTCGACTTTTTGAAATTCGACTTTTTGAAATTCGACTTTTTGAAATTCGACTTTTTGAAATTCGACTTTTTGAAATTCGACTTTTTGAAATTCGACTTTTTGAAATTCGACTTTTTGAAATTCGACTTTTGTCAAATTCGACATTTCTGCAATGGTACAAATGCGGCATTTCGACAAAAGTATATTCAATTGAAGATTGCAAATTCGACAACAGTGCTTTTAGACAGTAAATTCGTCATTTTCAATCCGCCACACTTTGCTGGCGGAATCTAATAAAAAAATTTAAAAACATGTTTGTTTGTTTTTTTTGTAATAGCATATCTATTTATATTAGAAGGGATTAGGTACTTGGTTTGTCTATTTAGGAGGCACAAGTATTATTTATATATTTTTAAAAATATTATTTTTTTTTTTTAATGGAATGGTGTAAAAATAAAAAAATAAAAATGCGTGGGGTCCCCCCTCCTAAGCATAACCAGCCTCGGGCTCTCTGAGCCGGTCCTGGTTGCCAAAATACGGGGGGGGGGAAATGACAGGGGATCCCCCGTATTTTAACAGCCAGCACCGGGCTCTGCGCCTGGTCCTGGTGCAAAAATATACGGGGGACAAAAAGAGTAGGGGTCCCCCGTATTTTTTGGACCAGCACCGGGCTCCACTAGCTGGACAGATAATGCCACAGCCGGGGGTCACTTTTATACAGCGCCCTGCGGCCGTGGCATTAAATATCCAACTAGTCACCCCTGGCCGGGGTACCCTGGAGGAGTGGGGACCCCTTCAATCAAGGGGTCCCCCCCAGCCACCCAAGGGCCAGGGGTGAAGCCCGAGGCTGTACCCCCCCATCCAAGGGCTGCGGATGGGGGGCTGATAGCCTTGAGTAAAATGTAAGAATATTGTTTTGTTTTTTTTGCAGAAGAACTACAAGTCCCAGCAAGCCTCCCCCGCAAGCCGGTACTTGGAGAACCACAAGTACCAGCATGCGCGGGGGGGGGGGGGACGGGCCCGTTGGTACCTGTAGTTCTACTGCAAAAAAATACCCAAATAAAAACAGGACACACACACCTTGAAAGTAAAACTTTATTACGCACATGCCGACACATACATACCTATGTTGACACGCCGACTCTGGCCACGTCTCCGTCTGTCGACGTCCGGGGTACCTGAAAATAAAATTATACTCTCCTAAATCCAGTGTCCTGTGATATTTGTAATCCACGTACTTGGCAAAACAAAAAAACGCATACCCGCTCCACACGGACTGAAAGGGGTCCCATGTTTACACATGGGACCCCTTTCCCCGAATGCAGAGACCCCCCAGAGGTCCCACAGAGAGTCTCTTCAGCCAATCAGGTAGCGCCACGTCGTGGCACTCTCCTGATTGGCTGTATGTGCGTCTGAGCTGTCAGACAGCGCATCGCACAGCCCCCTCCATTATCTTCAGTGGTGGGAACTTTGCGGTTAGCGGTGAGGTCACCCGCGGTCAGCGGCTGACCGCGGGTAACCTCACCGCTGACCGCAAAGTTCCCACCATTGAAACTAATGGAGGGAGCTGTGCGATGCGCTGTCTGCCAGCTCAGACGCGCATAGGGAATCAGGAGAGTGCCAGGACGTGGCGCTACCTGATTACCTGAAGGGACTCTCTGTGACAGGAGTCACAGGGGGTCTCAGCATTCGGGGAAAGGGGTCCCATGTGTAAACATGGGACCCCTTTCAGTCCGTGTGGAGCGGGTATGCGTTTTTTGTTTTGCCAAGTACGTGGATTACAAATATCACAGGACACTGGATTTAGGTGAGTATAATTTTATTTTCAGGTACCCCGGACGTCGACAGACGGAGACGTAGCCAGAGTCGGCGTGTCAACATAGGTAAGTATGTGTCGGCATGTGCGTAATAAAGTTTTACTTTCACGGTGTGTGTGTGTCCTTTTTTTATTTGGGTATTTTTTTTGCAGTAGAACTACAGGTACCAGCGGGCCCGTTTCCCCCCGCATGCTGGTACTTGTGGTTCTCCAAGTACCGGCTTGCGGGGGATGCTTGCTGGGACTTGTAGTTCTTCTGGAAAACAAAACAAAACAATATTCTTACATTTTACTCAAGGCTATCAGCCCCCCATCCGCAGCCCTTGGATGGGGGGGGGGCAGCCTCGTGCTTCACCCCTGGCCCTTGGGTGGCTGGGGGGGGACCCCTTGATTGAAGGGGTCCCCACTCCTCCAGGGTACCCCGGCCAGGGGTGACTAGTTGGATATTTAATGCCACGGCCGCAGGGCGCTGTATAAAAGTGACCCCCGGCTGTGGCATTATCTGTCCAGTTAGTGGAGCCCGGTGCTGGTCCAAAAAATACGGGGGACCCCTACTCTTTGTCCCCCGTATTTTTTGCACCAGGACCAGGCGCAGAGCCCGGTGCTGGTTGCTTAAATACGGGGGATCCCCTGTCATTCCCCCCCCCGGATTTTGGCAACCAGGACCGGCTCAAAGAGCCCGAGGCTGGTTATGCTTAGGAGGGGGGAACCCACGCATTTTTTTTCCTGATTTTTCCCCCCGTTTTTTTTTACATTTTTAAAAATCTAATCAAAATCCGTCAAAACGGCCGTTTTTCGACAGCGGGACTGTCGAATTCGTTTTTTATTGAATGTCGAATTCCGGCACCCACCTGACGGAATTCGACGGTCGAATTAAAAAACGGGCGAAAAATTGCTGCAATTCGCCCGGAATTGCATATACCCCACAGTGGTAAAGAGAATTCACCTGGATTTCTTAGGCAATATAAACTGTGTGTTTTACTTTATGGATTTATATTCATTTTACCATTTTTGTTGATGTGATTTATACTCCCAGGTTTGTTCCTGAACTAATAGATTGAATCTGCATTACTATGGGGGGTAGTCAATTAGTTGCGTTCCCTTTTCGCCTGTTTTTAGGTCGAATTTACATTCAACCTATTCAATGCCCATGCCGTTTTTTTTCTTTTTAACTGGTTGAAAAATCCGGCTCTGGCGAAAAACACGTGTATCGGCGAATTTGCCACTGATGTTTTGGTGAATTTACAGGCGTTTTCGCCCATTTTTGACACAATTTTCACCCATGCTAATTCGAAAAAAAAAAGTGAACCGGCTTGGGTGAAAAGCGATTAAAAAAATGGGCGAAAATGCCCGCAATTGAATATCCTGTGTCGAATTAGTGCCGTTTTTTTTCCGACCAGTCGAAAATACTGCACTTGATTGAATACCACCCGGGTTTATTCAGTGTCTAGTTTAATTCCATACATCTGCCATGATGTAACTGTGGTGGCAAATCTTATCGTGCCATACTGACCCCAATGTGCACATGACGTTATGCCCGCAGAGTATCTTACTTACTTCCCTACTATATTGGAGAAGGAACGTTGCAACAATAGAACGGTTAAAGGAAAATCTCTCTGAAAACGTACCTGTAACCTTTTGGTTCTTTTTTTCTAACACCTCATTACAGCTTGCTATATGTTAATTTTCTCCGCTGAATGTTTAAATAGTTTGCATAAGGCTGTCCTAATTCAGAGCACCACATACTGTGGAAGAAACATGGAAGTAGTTTAGTCTGCCAGTCATAATTCATCAGAAAGTAGAGACTTACTTTGCTGGCTTAGCTGTGGACGAGGTGTGTGCTTGGGCTTGGGTCAGATGTTTCTGCTGGGTATGGGATTCAGGGCCGACACCCATTAGGTCGGCACCTATTGGTCAACGTATCTAGGTCGACACTAGAAATAGGTCGATACGGCCATAATGTCGAAATGGACAAGGTCGACATGAAAAAGAATTGACATGAGTTTTTCATGTTTTTTTTGGTGCTGTTTTATTAGTAAAGTGACCGGGAACCCCAATTAGTGCACCGTGTCCCCTCTCATGGCTTGCTTCGCTCACCATGCTTCGGGCAAGGTTACCGTTCCCAATCGTAGTCCACGTCGGAAAAATTAGAGAAATGCGTGTCGACCTCTTTGCATGTTGACCTTTTTGCATGTTGTCCTATTTCTAGTGTCGACCTATTCACTGTCGACCAGTGGGTGTCGACCCAGAGTCCGGTACCGTTTCTGCTCATCCCAGCTGTAGAGACTCTCTTATGTTGTGGGACAAACAACTCCTTGCATCTGTATATAAATGTACAGCAGGTGTTCTTCAGTCAAGCTGTAACTTGTATATTGTTCCTGTGTACAAGCTGCAGCAAAGTGAGACAGGGTTACATGTGTTAGTGGCTTGTGGGTGTTTTCTGTGCCATGTTGAGATATGTATGTGATGTATGGATGTAGTTTGTGCCATGGTTTACATATCTACACTACATGGCCAATAATATGTGGGCACAGTAACATCACACCCATAGTTTTGTTTGTGATATGCGGATGTATTTTGTGCCATGGCTACGTATGTACGTATGTACGTATGTATGTATGTATGTATGTGTGGCAGTAGATCTGTGATGATTTCTATGGCATTGATATTGTTTATCATGTGATCCATCCTGTGTACCTGTCACTTCACCCCCAAATCTGTTCAAGTACTGTGGTGAAGCACTGCCACCTCTCGCCGCTTCCTTCCTTTATGTACCTTCCAGCAAAGTAATCTAATGGGTTTTAAATTAATCACTCTTAAAACAGGTATACACTTAGCGACTTCCCCTAGTTAGCAATCAGCGCTATGTCGCATGTGCCTACACACTGAACATTATCGTTCGGTGACGTAATTCCCCGAACAGGTAGATCAACAGTATTGTTAAAGTTGGGCTGCATGTTCAGTAGATAGTGGCCGAATGAGAACGACCCATGGGTGCGCGCATCGTTTATCGTTCAGGCATACACATTAGACGATATGAACAAATAGATCCTTGAGAAAAAAAATATATTATCATTCATACCGTCTACGGTGTCTCCCAGTGTATACCTGGCTTTAGAGGAAGTGCATGTGATTTATTACAGAGAAAAATCATTAAATCTGTGTTGGGATTTATGAAATGGGTATTGACTGCTACTATATCCTTGTATACCGTGTGTACTAATCTGTTTTATCGTTCAGTCCCAGGTGGGCAGTTAATGAATGCTGTGGCTAAAAGACATATATTCTGCACAGATGATCAGACTGAGCGGAGTGCGTTGCTTTAGGACATAATATCAGACAAGTGCTGCATACAAATGATGTAACCAGTCTACAACTGATATTATAGTGTGACAGCAATTCCTACGGTTTATACAGAAACAAAGTTGAAACCATAAAAAGAAGCGAGAGTACAGGTCTGAATGAGCAGGGAGCGCTCATTCAACATTTTAAGGCTTTAGACCAGTGGTTCTCAAACTGTGTGCTGTGGCACCCTGGGGTGCCCCGGAACACTTGCAGGGTGCATGGTGGTCCAGGACCAATTCTAAAATGTTATGGTCAATATAATAGCCAAAACCAGTGCTGGTGGCTGCCAATCATAACATATGTGGACAAACAGAAGCAAATCGTGTCCCTCACCACTCCGTTGAACCTAAGGGTATCTAAACACATTTGACTTAATTTGATATTTCTTTCTACATTTCTCAATAAGAAACTTTTGGCCTTGGGGTGCGGTGAAAAAAATGCTGATTCTCTAGGGCGCCGCGATTCAAAAAAGTTTGGGAACCACTACTTTAGACCATTGTTCCTGTGGTTCCTCCTGAACACTTAAAACAGCTTCATACATCTTCTCTATTTCCTGCCTAAGAGTATACTGTGACCACTAGTATGGAGTGTTACTGATGGGCAGAGCTAATGGGCCCTACACACATACCGATCCGCCGCCAAGCTGCCTGACGGTGGATACGGCCGACGGGCTATCCGGGGGGGGGGGGGGGGGGAGTTTCTTCACTCCACCCGGCTCCATAGTGGTGCAGGCAAATATGGATGAGATCGTCCATATTGGCCTGCATGCACAAGCGACGGGGCACCAGCGTTGAATCGTTCATCGCTGGTGCCTCCACACAGAACGATATGACCGAGTTCTCGTTCATTTATGAACGAGAACGTTTATATCGTTCTGTTTTATCTGCCAGTGTGTAGGGCCCATTAGGGAGAAGCGCCAAAGCTCAGCCCTCTACGGTATCTTTTCAAACTAAAGACCATTCTGTTGAGAGTCTGTGTCTTGCTGCAACCATATAGATAGGTCTATACTAAGAGCTGTGTGTGTGTTTAGCTGTGACCTCATGATTGTTACGTGGCTTCATACAGATGTGTCCTCTTACATCTTTGCTCCGTGCGCCACAAGTCGTGTTACACATAAAACATGAGTGCCATGTAACTCTGTAGCGCCAATCGTTTTTTTGGGCGTTCTTTCCGCGAAAATAGGTCCGAGATGCAATAGGATGCACAAGCAGCAGCTGCTGATTAAAATGATATGCAGCATG
>NC_086452.1:69191107-69243986 GCF_028390025.1 Pseudophryne corroboree | reverse complement strand
TGATAGCAAACTGTGGCAGGGCATGCTGGGCTGTATAGTTCCACAGCAGCTAGAGGGCCACAGGTTGAAGACCCATGTCCTAAAGGCACCCCAAGGGTCCAGGTTTTAAGTATATCCATGCTTGGCCACAGGTGACTTAATTTAGGCTGACCATATTATCCCTTTAACCTGAGACACTCATGAATTACACAGGTTTTGTGGCTGCTTGAAACCAGGTGAAATGCAGGCTTGTAGTCAGCCAGCCACAGAACCTGTGTAATTCACGAGTGTCCCAGGTTAAATGGATAATATGGTCAGCCTATAATTAGTGCATCAGACAATTTGATTTAACTATCTGTGCTCAGCCTTGGCCTAGGTATACACTATACAATATTTAGCTGGTTGGAATGGAAATCTGGTAATGGTTGAGAGCAAATGGCAATCGACCATTTGCTCCCAAACACTGGAAAATGGACAAAAACAATCGTTCATCAAAGTTGGTTAAATTTGTGTTTAGCATATCTGTATGACCATACCTCCCAACTTTGTCTCCGTCCAAGGAGGGACATCTGCGCGCCCGGCGAAAAAAGGGGTGTGGCCTATGACAAGGGGGCGTGGCTTTGCGGAGGGCCCGCAATCGCAAGCCACGCTCCCGTTTTCTTCACTGAAGGGGCATGTCCAGCGCTCTGTGAGCCGCTGGCATGTCCCCTCTCCTCTTGCTCCACTGAATAGACGCTGTGTGCATGCGCTCAGCATCTATTCTCCGCGCGTGCAGGAGCCCCCCAACTGCCCCACCCCGGGACACTGCGGTCCGCGGGTGGGACAGTCCCCAAAAAACGGGTCTGTCACGCGAAAATCGGGACAGTTGGGAGGTATGGTATGACTGACAGGTTTTATTAGTTTTCCAGTGTTTGGGAGCAAATTTCCATTCTAACCATCTAGATCTGCCAGATAATTGTATAGTGTGTACCTAGCTTTGGATATACTTAATATATCCTACAGAATAAACGGGATCAGTATGAATAACCGGCGTCTGGAATGCCAGCCGTCAGTATACCAATAGCGGCATCCCGCCCACCAGTATGCCGGCAGTGGGGCAAGCACTAGGAGCCCCTTGTGGGGTCGCTGCGCTTGCCACGTCATGGACACCCACAGATGGAGAATAGCCTGTGGCGTCAGCATTTTGACCACCGGGATTTTAACCGCTTCCCGAATAAACCTCTATTCATATTGTAGTTATCCTGCACAAGTGAAACCAAATCATTTATTTTCCAAAGATATTTAGTTATTGGCTGAAGGAAACAAATAACCTTATTCAAAACCTATAAAATGACTGTATAATGGGCATCCTAAATTGCATTTCCCCCATCACTTTAGATGGGGTTGTATGCAGTTGCTTGGGCGCACTTTGTTATAGCGCGCTGATCACGCACTGCAGGTAGGGTTGCCACCTCATCTCTTTAATCCTGGACACATATTAATTACACAGGTTCTGTGGCTGGCTGACTTCAAGACTCCATTTCACCTGGTTTACTCAGCCACAGAACCTGTGTAATTAATATGTGTCCAGAATTAAAGGGATGAGGTGGTAACCCTACCTGCAGTGCTGGGTTTAGCCGCGTAAACCTGACTAAAGTGCTGGGGGTGACACGTAAAATGCACTTTTCTTCTAGCTAGTATGGGGGGCTGCAAGCAGAAATTACACGTGTGCGTGCGTGTGCGTGTTTTAACAATTGAATTGCTACCACAGAAATTAAAATCAACCGGTCACCCACACACAGCTTGTCAGCTGTTTTGTGTGCACCAAAACTCATGGGAAAGTGGCTGATCAATTTCCCAAGTGCTAGGAATGTGCAGAGTGAGCCCATTTGCAAATGAATTACTAGCCAATCAGATCTTAACTGCAATGTTACAGGCTATGTTTGAAAAATGACAGCTAGGAGCTCATTGGTTTGCAGTTTATCTCTCTCCACTTTATTACTCTCCAATACTTAGTACACCTGCCTCAGAGTGCCTCCCCACTTGAAGCTGCACTGATCCTGTGGAAATTATCATTAGAATATAGTAAATAAGCCTTCTGCCACTTTGCGTCCAGTTATTTATATAGCGCACTCATGTTCCGCAGCGCTTTACCTTCCCATTCACATCAGTCCCTGCCCCAGTGAAGCTTACAATCTGTTCCCGACCACATGTACACGCACACATTTACCCGCTAGGGTTAATGTTAGTTGGGAACCAATTAACCTACCAGTTTAGACTGTGGAAGGAAACCGAAGTACCCAAAGGACACCCATGTAAGCAAAGGGAGAATATACAAACTCCACACAGTTAGGGCCGTAGAGGGAATCGCACCCATGACCTCAGTGTAGTAAGGCAGCAATGCTAACCATCACACCACCCGTGTTGTTATAGCACAATACATAGTCTTCGTCACAAGGTGACAAAAAAAGTAGCACACCTAAATGTAAGTACATTATGCATCTGGCAATAGTAATGAACGGGTTACGGTCGTTAGGTCGACACTCATTCGGTCGACAATGCCATTAGGTCGACAGGTCAAAAGGTCGACATGAGGGTTGTTTGTGTTTTAAACATTTTTTGGGATTTTTTCATACTTAATGCTCCATGTGGACTATGATTGGAACACCTTGCCCGAAGCATAGCGAGCGAAGCGAGCCATGCGAAGGGACACGGTACACTAATTTGGGTTCCCCGTCACTTTACAGAGAAAACAACACCAAAACCAGTCAAAAACCTCATGTTGACCTTTTGACCTGTCAACTTAAAGCCCATGTCGACCCAATGCATGTCGACTTAATGGCAATGTCGACCATCAGTGGTCGACCTAATGAGTGTCGACCTAAGTTGGGTCGACCCAACGACCCATACCCTAATGCACAAGGTGAATAAGTATGTGTGCGTAACAAAGGACTGTGTGCCTGTGTCTCTTGCAGGAACCGCGAGGTCTCTACAGTGCAGCATATAGGTGCAGGGGAAGGGAGGGGAGAGAAGCAGCAGCATGGGTGATGGGTGGGAGGAGACGCCGGTTTGCTGAGGCCATAGTGAATGCCAGGTGACTGTGTCTCACCTGCCAGCAGCTATGGTCCAGATAACGGAGCCTGCGATCAGGGCAGCGGCAGGGAAAGCGCGTCGGAACTTTGCAGCGGCCGCGGGCAGCTCTGGGTCACTATCCTGCGAGACTGTATATGGAGGAGTTCCTTGGCGATTGCTGTTAAGGAGCAGCTGAGCCACCGAGAAGGGATAGTGCTCCATTTGAGATAGCCGTGTGGGGGCCCAGGACAGCCGCCCCTGTCGCCCCTCCTATAATCCGGCCATGGTCTGTGTACTCAAACACTTCAGCGACACTCCCTGAAAAGCCACCTCCTAGTTAGGGAAGACTGAGGACATTTTCAGACAAGGAATTAGGGATACAGTCACACTACTCCCGTACGAACCTTTATTTTCTGTTGGATGAGTTATTTTCTTACTTCTGTATGCATTTTTTGGGAAATGATTTGCCTATTTTCCTTACTGCAGCACTGGTTTCCTACAGATAGCAAAAGAAGTTGTGTCAAACTTTTTGATTTGTGTCTAATAAATGCCCCAAATTCTTGTCATGCCAAGCTACAATGATATCTGACAGCTGGCGCTCATATCTGCCCTTTAAACTACCCATTAAACAGCTGTCTGAAAATTACCCCACAAATGTCTGTAATTTACCCCATGGGGTATTTACCAGATGCAATTTATATTTTTTTCTGTTGTATCTACTATGAGAAAACAGTCTCAATATCTCAGAATAAAGTACTAGACATGTGAGGATTTCCCCCCAAAAATAAAATAAAAACAAAAACATTCTAGAAAAGTGTCAGAGTTACAGCAAAAGTTGTTGTTTTTTTTGCCTAAAAATGACCCCAGATAACCCTACTGCCCGTAAAAGCCCTAAACATATTTCAGTAGACTTCTCGGTGTATGCATCTGAAATCACAATGGCAACTCTATACAAACACAATCGGCACGCATGCGACGTACAAATAAATAAAAATGCACAATTAGGTCTGACAGTGACATACTGTAGCATCTGACTCAGGGAATCAGGCTCATAACCTGAATTATATACAGGAGCCTGACAGTGCAACCTAGCACATAGTTGCCTACCCTCCCTCATTCTGCAGGAGACTCCCTGAAATAGTAGCAATCTCCCTCACTCCCTGAATGGTCCCTCAATCTCCCTGAAAAAAAATAACTCATAGATACATACATCCCTATGGCTACATGTGTTTTAAAGGTTTCCTGTGGCCACTTACAGTATATGGAACCTCTTGTAAAACACAATACACAAACAAATCCTGCAAAAAATCAGTGTCTTTTCTTCAACAAGTAGATCTTACTAACTTTGGGGCTCATCTACATTTGGATGTAAGTCATTTTTATGACACGACTCTCAGATGTAGCAGTACACGTCCACGCTGATAGGTGTTACTTTCACAATCTCCCTGAAATGCATTTTCAAAAGTAGGCAAGTATGACCTAGCAGCATCCTCCCTAAACCGGGCACACAAGCAGATCACACCTGCGCAGGCTCACAGTGCACTGCTGAGTAATGCTACTGCTGCAGACACCGCATGCCCCTGTAGTCTATAATATATGAACATTCAAATCAGCAGACAGTGACGAAAACTCACCATCCTTAGGATGACAGATTGGAAAACAAAGACCCAATAATGTAGCTGCTACTTGGGGATAGAGGTGGAGACGAAAGCCTTGTCGATGCACTTGCTGTGGACTAAGGGCTTGGAAAAGTTTCTTATTGAATGACTGCACCCATAGGCGGATCCGGAGGGGGGCACTCGGGCCCATGCCCCCCCTGTCGTTTCTGACTTCTTTTTTTTCAAAAGGAGAACAGCAGCAGCACTACTGCTATTTTCGTCAGTCAGATTTGATAAAAGAGCCGGCAGGCCCTAGGACCCGCCACGGCTCTAACAACAAGTCCGTGCATGTGGTAACCAATGGGGAGGCTGGAGCTGCAGCTCCAGCCTTCCCATGCTCACACCGCAACCTACCTCCCCCACTGCCAGCCAGCCAGAGTCCAGCCCAGGCGCAGGGTTCAAATGCCAGCATGGGGTAAGACTGTTACTTATGACGGCGCAGAAGGCTTCATCAGCCCTCACTGCACCGCACGGGATGCAGTCACTTTACCTCCAATCATAATCCCGACGGACTATATACCGACACCCATTGACCGATGGTCGAAATCCCGACAAGGTCTAAATACCGACACGGACTAAATACCGACATGTAAAATACCGACAAGGTCTAAATACCGACATGTAAAATGCCGACAGGTCGAAATACCGACACAAGTTTTTCATGATTTTTTTCATTAAAACCGACTTGTTCATACTTTACCGTCCCAGTGGACCTGGAGGGGGAATATAATAGTGTGCCGAGCGCAGCGAGGCACCGTGCCCGAAGCATGGCGAGCGCAGCGAGCCATGCGAGGGGACGCGGTACACTTTATATGGTGTCCATGTTGATTTATGTCGACATACACACAAAAAAACATCAAAAAATGCATGTCGGTATTTCGACCTGTCGGCATTTTACATGTCGGTATTTAGACCTTGTCGGTATTTTACATGTCGGTATTTAGTCCGTGTCGGTATTTAGACCTTGTCGGGATTTCGACCATCGGTCAATGGGTGTCGGTATATAGACCGTCGGGATTATGATTGGCGGGATTTCATACCGATCCCCACCGCACAGTTACCCAGCGCTTCCTCCTCCACCTTGCTAGGTGCAGTCAAACTCAGCCTCGGCTTTGAGAAGGCGGCCCGTGTGATCGTGACAGGGCTGTCCTGCAGATGTCTTATGCTGCTTATTGGAGATCCAGCTGGCTGCTTCTGCTGATCAAAGATGGGCAGTTCGTGTCCTGCAGTCTGAGTCTCAGTGCAGTGCCCAAAACAAGGTATGCTGCACCTGCCACCACCAACTAAAAACTATAATAATTATATTGTGCTGGGGTGCCTTCCAGGATCCCATAACTGATGGAACAGGTTACCAACGTTTCAAGGCCCAATCAGCCTTTTCATCAGGGTGATACATTGGCAATAAACCAGGATGCGCTCCTACAGCCAATCATTACCTGATGGCGTATTCTGTGAGGCCACGCCCCCTGTGATACTACTCCTCTTATCTGGGAGCACGCGTGCCTTAGGTTCATGTAAATATAACTATTACCGTTCCCCTATCATGGTGCCCCCCCTTTCATTTTCTTCTGGATCCGCCTCTGACTGCAACTTTACTTAATGCAGCAATAGGTGCAGGGGCCTGCACAAGTTCCCCAGGCTAGTGGGCCCGAGTGCACTGCACACCCTGCACCTATTGTTAATACACCACTGGATGTACAGGAGGTACTTTGAAGCAGTGGGACTCTGTGATGTCACTGATCCTTAGTGGGTTGAATATTGGCTCAGTCCACCACATGACCACTTCCAAAGAAATCATTTGTCTTGGCAAAATCTCAACTGGGTGATATAAAATGTATTTATATTTAACTTAACTGAATTTTGAGCACACGTACACTCACACGTGTGTGGCACAAATATGTATGCTACATATGTGTATAATCTATATAACACCCACACACCATACCAATGTTCCCTGGTGTGGAGATGCAGCTTGTCACTGATGGGGGCGTGTTACATCATTAAGCTCCACCCCTTCACAGAGTATGGTTACCAAAGCTCCACCCCTTCACAGAGTAATGTTACCGTTTGTGGGTATGTAAAGGGCGAGGTACAGATATGATGCAAATAGGGGGTCGCGGCCAGTGTAATGGAGGACAGAGAAAAAAGAATCGGTCCATCAGAGGAGGTGTCTGGGAACTGTGTGTGTGCCACTGTGACATTCAACCTGGTTATTTACAACACACAGTACACCAGACCCTCCAACATGACCCGCCCCACTAGGTACAAAATGCTCTGTTTCTGGACTTCCCTCTTAATTTATTATTGCCATCACCTGTGAAGAAACAGCTTTCTTATCATTTAACTAGTTCAACACAGGTGATGGAAATCATAAATTAAGAGGGAAGTCCAGGAACAGAGCATTTTGTACCTAGTGGGGCGGGTCACGTTGGAGGGTCTGGTACACAGAGCTGTCAGATCCCCTATAACAAAGGTCCCCTATGGAATCAGCTACATAGACGCCTGACAGCAGTTTAGGATCACGGGTTTTGTTTTTGCCAACTTTTGGCCTGGGGGGCCAAACACAAACAGGTAGCCGAGTAACCCTTGGCAAGGAGAAATTGGAAGAGAGAACGCTATGTTCTATTCATTGTTTTAGAATAAACAATAAAATATTATGAATTGTTATATCTACATTAGATAGATAGACAGACAGACAGACAGACAGACAGACCGACAGATATTATATATCCTATCTGACTACTGTTCAAAGCATACTATTAAATATATATATATATATTATCCATACAGCACATATACAGTATGTACACACACAATCACACACACAAAGTATTAATATAGTGTTCTACTTACTTCTATATAGTACAGAAGGCTATATATCTATCTGTATACAATACACAAAACATCCTAGGGACCAATTTACAATATACAGAACATTTCAGTGACTGATATAAAATAAGAGAGCATCATAGTAACCGATTTACAATACAGTGAGATTCTAGTTTCTCTGACGTCCTAGTGGATGCTGGGGACTCCGTAAGGACCATGGGGAATAGCGGCTCCGCAGGAGACTGGGCACAGCTAAGAAAGATTTAGGACTACCTGGTGTGCACTGGCTATGACCCTCCTCCACCCACTATGACCCTCCTCCAGACTTCAGTTAGAATCCTGTGCCCGGCTGAGCTGGATGCACACTAGGGGCTCTCCTGAGCTCCTAGAGAGAAAGTATATTTTAGGTTTTTTATTTTACAGTGAGATCTGCTGGCAACAGACTCACTGCAGCGAGGGACTAAGGGGAGAAGAAGCGAACCTACCTAACTGGTGGTAGCTTGGGCTTCTTAGGCTACTGGACACCATTAGCTCCAGAGGGATCGACCACATGGAACCGGCCATTGATGTTCGGTCCCGGAGCCGCGCCGCCGGCCCCCTTACAGAGCCAGAAGCAAGAAGAATCCTGAAAATCGGCGGCAGAAGACATCAGTCTTCACCAAGGTAGCGCACAGCACTGCAGCTGTGCGCCATTGCTCCTCATACACCCTTCACACTCCGGTCACTGAGGGTGCAGGGCGCTGGGGGGGGGCGCCCTGAGAAGCAATAAAAACACCTTGGCTGGCAAATATATCACAATATATAGCCCCAGAGGCTATATATGTGATAAATACCCCTGCCAGAATCCATAAAAAAAGCGGGAGAAAAGTCAGCCGAAAAAGGGGCGGAGCTATCTCCCTCAGCACACTGGCGCCATTTCTCCCTCATAGCTCCGCTGGAAGGAAGCTCCCTGGCTCTCCCCTGCAGTCTACACTACAGAAATGGGTAAAAAAGAGAGGAGGGGCACTAAATTTAGGCGCAATATACATATAGCAGCTATAAGGGGATATAATTTAGTTAATCCCTGATTTATACAGCGCTCTGGTGTGTGCTGGCATACTCTCTCTCTGTCTCCCCAAAGGGCTTTGTGGGGTCCTGTCTTCTGTCAGAGCATTCCCTGTGTATGTGCGGTGTGTCGGTACGGCTGTGTCGACATGTTTGATGAGGAGACTCATGTGGAGGAGGAGCAGGTGCCTATAAATGTGTTGTCACCCTCTGCGGGGCAGACACCAGAGTGGATGGACTTGTGGAAGGAATTACGCGAAAGTGTCGACTCCTTACATAAAAAAATTTGACGACATGCCAAATGCGGGGCAGCCGGCTTCTCAGCCCGTGCCTGCCCAGACGTCTCAAAAGTCATCAGGGGCTCTAAAACGCCCGCTACCTCAGATGGCAGACACAGATGTCGACACGGATACTGATACCAGTGTCGACGACGAAGAGACTAATGTAATGTCCAATAGGGCCACTCGTTATATGATTGAGGCAATGAAAAATGTTTTACACATTTCTGAGGTGACCCCAGGTACCACAAAAAAGGGTATTATGTTTGGGGAGAAAAAACTACCAGTAGTTTTTCCCCCTTCTGAAGAATTGAATGAAGTGTGTGAACTAGCGTGGGCTTCACCCGATAAAAAATTGGTAATTTCAAAAAAATTACTAATGGCGTACCCTTTCCCGCCAGAGGATAGGTCACGTTGGGAAACACCCCCTAGGGTGGATAAAGCACTTACGCGCTTATCAAAAAAGGTGGCACTGCCGTCCCAGGATACGGCCGCCCTAAAGGAACCTGCTGACAGAAAGCAGGAGGCTCTCCAGAAAGCTATATATACACACACTGGTATTATACTGAGACCAGCTATTGCCTCAGCATGGATGTGCAGTGCTGCAGCTGCATGGTCAGACTCCCTGTCAGAAAACATTGACTCCCTAGACAGGGACACTATATTGCTAAACGTAGAGCATATTAAAGACCCTGTCTTCTACATAAGAGATGCACAGAGGGATATTTGCCGGCTGGCATCAAAAATAAGTGCACTGTCCATTTCTGCCAGGAGAGGGTTATGGACCCGGCAGTGGACAGGTGATGCAGATTCTAAAAGGCACATGGAAGTTTTGCCTTATAAGGGTGAGGAGTTGTTCGGGGATGGTCTTTCGGACTTAGTGTCCACAGCAACAGCTGGGAAGTCAGCATTTTTGCCACATGTCCCCTCACAACCAAAGAGAGCACCGTATTATCAGGTGCAGTCCTTTCGCCCCCAAAAGAGCAGACGGAGTAGAGGCGCGTCCTTTCTGCCCAGAGGCCAAAAAGCTGCAGCATACAGCCACTTCCCAGGAACAAAAGTCCTCCCCCGCTTCTTCTGCAAAGTCCGCCGCATGACGCTGGGGCTCAACAGGCGGAGCCAGGTACGGTGGGGGGCCGTCTCAAAAACTTTAGCAATCAGTGGGCTCGCTCACAGGTAGATCCCTGGATCCTTCAAGTGGTATCTCAGGGGTACAGGCTGGAATTCGAGACATCCCCCCCCCCCCCGCCGTTTCCTCAAATCTGCCTTACCAACGACTCCTTCAAAAAGGGAGGCTGTGTTAGAGGCAATTCACAAGCTGTATTCCCAGCAGGTGATAGTCAAGGTGCCCCTACTTCAACAAGGACGGGGTTACTATTCCACAATGTTTGTGGTACCGAAACCGGACGGTTCGGTGAGACCCATTTTAAATTTGAAATCTTTGAACACATATTTAAGAAAATTCAAGTTCAAGATGGAATCGCTCAGGGCGGTTATTGCAAGCCTGGAAGAGGGAGATTACATGGTATCTCTGGACATCAAGGATGCTTACCTGCATGTCCCCATTTACCATCCTCACCAGGAGTACCTCAGATTTGTGGTACAGGATTGTCATTACCAATTCCAGACGTTGCCGTTCGGCCTGTCCACGGCACCGAGGGTATTTACCAAGGTAATGGCCGAAATTATGATACTCCTTCGGAAAAAGGGAGTTTTAATTATCCCATACTTGGACGATCTCCTGATAAGGGCGAGGTCCAGAGAGCAGTTATTGGTCGGCGTAGCATTATCTCAGGAGGTGCTACACCAGCACGGTTGGATTCTGAATATTCCAAAGTCTCAGCTGGTTCCGGCGACACGTCTACTGTTCCTGGGGATGATTCTGGACACAGTCCAGAAAAAAGTGTTTCTCCCAGAGGAGAAAGCCAAGGAGCTGTCATCTCTAGTCAGAGGCCTCCTGAAACCAAAACAGGTGTCGGTGCATCATTGCACGCGAGTCCTGGGAAAGATGGTAGCTTCCTACGAAGCGATTCCATTCGGCAGGTTCCATGCCAGAACCTTTCAGTGGGACCTGTTGGACCAATGGTCCGGATCGCATCTTCAAATGCATCGGTTGATAACCCTGTCTCCAAGGACCAGGGTGTCTCTGCTGTGGTGGCTGCAGAGTGCTCATCTCAGAGAGGGCCGCAGATTCGGCATACAGGACTGGGTCCTGGTGACCACGGATGCCAGCCTTCGGGGCTGGGGTGCAGTCACACGGGGAAGAAACTTCCAAGGACTTTGGTCAAGTCAGGAGACTTCCCTACACATAAATGTTCTGGAACTGAGGGCCATTTACAATGCCCTAAGTCAAGCAAAGCCCCTGCTTCAAAACCAGCCGGTTCTGATCCAGTCAGACAACATCACGGCAGTCGCCCATGTAAATCGACAGGGCGGCACAAGAAGCAGGACGGCGATGGCAGAAGCCACAAGGATTCTCCGATGGGCGGAAAATCACGTGTTAGCACTGTCAGCAGTGTTCATTCCGGGAGTGGACAACTGGGAAGCAGACTTCCTCAGCAGGCACGACCTCCACCCGGGAGAGTGGGGACTTCATCCAGAAGTCTTCCAACTGATTGTAAACCGTTGGGAAAAGCCACAGGTGGACATGATGGCGTCCCGCTTAAACAAAAAGCTATAAAAATATTGCGCCAGGTCAAGAGACCCTCAGGCGATAGCTGTGGACGCTCTAGTGACACCGTGGGTGTACCGGTCGGTTTATGTGTTCCCTCCTCTTCCTCTCATACCCAAGGTACTGAGGATAATAAAGAAAAGAGGAGTAAGAACTATTCTCATTGTTCCAGATTGGCCAAGAAGGTCTTGGTACCCGGAACTTCAAGAGTTAATCTCAGAGGACTCATGGCCTCTGCCGCTCAGACAGGACCTGCTGCTGCAGGGGCCCTGTCTGTTCCAAGACTTACCGCGGCTGCGTTTAACGGCATGGCGGTTGAACACCGGATCCTAAAAGAAAAGTGTATTCCGGAGGAAGTCATTCCTACGCTTATTAAAGCTAGAAAAGATGTAACCGTACAACATTATCACTGCATATGGCGAAAATATGTTGCGTGGTGTGAGGCCAGGAAGGCCCCAACGGAGGAATTCCAGCTAGGTCGATTTCTGCACTTCCTACAGTCAGGGGTGACTATGGGCCTAAAATTGGGTTCCATTAAGGTCCAGATTTCGGCTCTGTCGATTTTCTTCCAAAAAGAACTGGCTTCACTGCCTGAAGTTCAGACATTTGTTAAGGGAGTGCTGCATATTCAGCCTCCTTTTGTGCCTCCAGTGGCACCATGGGACCTCAACGTGGTGTTGGGGTTCCTAAAGTCACATTGGTTTGAGCCACTCAAAACCGTGGATTTAAAATATCTCACATGGAAAGTGGTCATGCTTTTGGCCTTGGCTTCGGCAAGGCGTGTGTCAGAATTGACGGCTTTGTCATGTAAAAGCCCCTATTTGATTTTCCATATGGATAGGGCAGAATTGAGGACTCATCCCCAGTTTCTTCCTAAGGTGGTATCAGCTTTTCACTTGAACCAACCTATCGTGGTGCCTGCGGCTACTAGGGACTTGGAGGACTCCAAGTTGCTGGACGTAGTCAGGGCCTTGAAAATGTATGTTTCCAGGACGGCTGGAGTCAGGAAGTCTGACTCGCTATTTATCCTGTATGCACCAAACAAGATGGGTGCTCCTGCTTCAAAGCAGACTATTGCTCGCTGGATTTGTAGCACAATTCAGCTTGCGCATTCTGTGGCTTGCCTGCCGCAGCCTAAATCTGTAAAAGCCCATTCCACGAGGAAAGTGGGCTCTTCTTGGGCGGCTGCCCGAGGGGTCTCGGCTTTACAACTTTGCCGAGCTGCTACTTGGTCAGGGGCAAACACGTTTGCAAAATTTTACAAATTTGATACCCTGGCTGAGGAGGACCTTGAGTTCTCTCATTCGGTGCTGCAGAGTCATCCGCACTCTCCCGCCCATTTGGGAGCTTTGGTATAATCCCCATGGTCCTTACGGAGTCCCCAGCATCCACTAGGACGTCAGAGAAAATAAGATTTTACTCACCGGTAAATCTATTTCTCGTAGTCCGTAGTGGATGCTGGGCGCCCGTCTCAAGTGCGGACTGTCTGCAATACTTGTATATAGTTATTGTTAACTACAAGGGTTATTGTTGAGCCATCTTTTGAGAGGCTCTGTTGTGTTCATACTGTTAACTGGGTATATTATCAGGAGTTATACGGTGTGATTGGTGTGGCTGGTATGAGTCTTACCCGGGATTCAAAATCCTTCCTTATTGTGTCAGCTCTTCCGGGCACAGTATCCTTACTGAAGTCTGGAGGAGGGTCATAGTGGGAGGAGCCAGTGCACACCAGGTAGTCCTAAATCTTTCTTAGCTGTGCCCAGTCTCCTGCGGAGCCGCTATTCCCCATGGTCCTTACGGAGTCCCCAGCATCCACTACGGACTACGAGAAATAGATTTACCGGTGAGTAAAATCTTATTTTCTGACAAACAATGCAGAGAGCATTCAAGTGAGTAATATACAAAATAGAAAGCTTTCTATTGACTGATATACAAGGAGCTTATTCTACTAACTGCAATACAATGCAGGGAGCATCCTCTTGACCAATATACAATACAGAGATCATTCTTATGTAGGATATACAATACAGAGAGTATTCTAGAGAGTAATATAGCAACTGGTAATGAAATATAATACAGAGAGTATTTTAGTGACCAATGTACAAAATATAGACATTCTAGTGAGAAATATACATAACAGAGAGTAATCTATATGATGTAGAGAACATTTTAATGAACTAGAAAATATACAATGCAGAGAGCATTCTATTGACTGACATACAATACAGAGTCGTATATAGAGATCCATTTATTTTATAATGTAGAAAGCATTCTAGTGTATCATATATAATACAGACTTTATAGTGAACTGTACACAATACAGTCAACATTACAGTTATCTCTTTACAATACAGAGAACATTCTAAAGACAATGCAATGCATATTCCTCAAATCTTTGGTAGCTTTACATAGCAGCCTCCCTAAATCTCTGCTAGTGTTAGAGAGCAGTCTCCTAAAATGCAGAGCCGTTACTAGACATTTTGGTGCCCTGTGCTAGAGGGAGAATTTGTACTCCGCCCCCAATATGTAAAATATGACTAGTGCTCGTCGAAGGTGCGCATCCAAAAATGGGGGATGTGGCTTCGTGGGGAAGGAGCGTGGCCGCATAATAGTACCAATTCACATTACACCGCACAGTAGTGTCAGTTATTCAAATCACACCACACACAGCAGTGCCCCTTACACAAATTATACCACAGAAGAACACCTTACACACATTACACCAGGTAAAGCCCCTTACACACATTACGCCAGGTAGATCTCCTTATAAACATTATGCCAGGTAGAGCCCTTATAGAGCCTCTTACACACATTATGCCAGGTAGAGCCCCTTACACACGTTATGCCAGATAGAGCACATTATACACATTTCGCCAAGTAGAGCCCCTTAAACACATTACACAACATAGAGCCCCTTACACACATTATGCCATGGTAGAGACCCTTATACATGTTACGCCAGGTAGAGCCCTTATACACGTTACGCCAGGTAGATTCCCTTATGCATGTTACAGCAGGTAAGCCCCTTATACATGTTATGCCAGGTAGATCTCCTTATAAACATTATGCCAGGTAGAGCCCTTATAGAGCCCCTTACACACATTATGCCAGGTAGAGCCCCCAACACACTTTATGCCAGATAGAACACATTATATACATTACGCCAAGTAGAACCCTTATAGAGCCCCTTACACACATTACACAATATAGAGCCTCTTACACACATTCCGCCAGGTAGAGCCCCTTACACACATAACACCAGGTAGAGCCCCTTACACACATTATGCCATGGTAGAGACCCTTATACATGTTACATCAGGTAGATCCCATTATACATGTTACGACATATAGAGCCCCTTATACATGTTACACCAGGTAGATCACCTTATACATATTATACCAGGTAGAGCCCCTTATACATGTTACGCCAGGTAGATCCCCTTTTATATGTTACATCAGGTAGAGCCCCTTATACATGTTACATCAGGTAGATCCCCTTATACATGTTACGCCAGGTTGTTCTCATTATAAACATTATGCCAGGTAGAGCCCCTTACACACATTCCACCAGGTAGACTCCCTTATACACATTACGTCAGGTAGAGCATGTTATACACATTATGCCAGGTAGATACCCTTACACCCCCTCCACCACTACCCTTAGGGTGTAGTGTAGTGTAGTATAGTGTAGTGTAGTGTAGTATACTGCAGTGTAGTGTAATGTAGTGTAGTGTGTATGTAGACACTTACATTATTTTTCCCTTCTGCACTGCTGGCGGCTCCGAAACCGGAACTCCCTCTGTACACTGCAGGACAAAAGATGGCTACAGTGCAGCTCACAGGGGAGAGACTACAACACTGCCCAGCGCTGGCTATATACAGAAACCAGCGGCAGATATTGGGCAGAGGCTCCCGCTAGTCGGAGCTTGGGGCTGCAGAGTGAGAGCATGGGGCTGAGGGCGCTAGATGGCAGATGCTGCCAAGCGCACAGGGGAGCGGGGGGAGCAGCGTCAGTGAAGAAGACATGGGAATATGCACTCAATCGTGGTGCAGCTGCACACACCTAGTTACGGCCCTGCTAAAATGTGTGGCAGGTTTACTATACAGACCCCAGATTTCTGGTAGCAGTCCAAATGACTTACCCACACTGGGTATGACAGAAGCACTCACACCCAGAAACTGCACAGAAGTGCTTGGCGGTTGAGAATTAGGCAGACGGTGCGGCCTGGCCAACCTGGAACAGCTGAGGAGGACCCTTCTCTCAGCTGCCATTCATGATCATGCACTGTATGGCTTCAATTAACCAGGCTTAAAATTGTGCCTGAGTGGGAGGATTATGCCCCTGTCCCAGCCCATCCCTATCAATGCCAGGATAAAGTCCTTGGAGAGTTTAAATACCGGTGGGCCGCTCTCAAATCAAAATTTATATATCCAGTAATCTATATTTATTTATCTAGTCATAAATATGTTTATCTTCATTTTCCTGCAGCCTTATTGACAACAGTTCAACTGGCCAGCTTCAGCTGCAGCACTTGGGGCCAAATGTAATAGAGTGAGAGTTTCAGACAGTGAGAGATTTGGTAAGGTTTTTCAATTTTTTTAAAAGTGGCAATCATTTACACTGCAAAACCAGGTTGATCTTGCTGTGTAAATGATTGCCACTTTAAAAAAAAAAAAGAAAAACCTTACAAAACACAGGACCGTCTTTTCGTATGGGCTCAATGGGCTCTTGCCCAAGGGCCCCAGGAGTAAAAGAGCCCTAGGCTGATAGCTGAGGGTCCCCTCTTTCCAGGGGTACCAGATTTTTTAAACTCGGCCCTGGGGAACCGGAGATATCCGACTTCAAAGCAGTGGTCCCCATCCAAGACTGTTAAGCCTGTTAATTGTTCTTCCCAGCCAGACATCTCGGGTTCTGTCTGACTTTTTCTGAGGGTATTCTCCAAAAGCTGGGACTCTCCCCTTTCAGTGGACACTGGCAGCTTGTCTCTACTACTGTATGCCCAGAACCAGAGATATCAGCCTTCCAGCAGCTGGTCCCTGCTCCAGCTCCACACGCTTAATATGCAGTTTTAGATTTTTGTTGGTGGATTGCTCTGGCTCCTGAACTCTGATCCACAAGTCCCCAGTACCTCGTGAAAGGTGGGACTCTCTAGTTTTGTTTATCCCATTAAAGCTAAGAAATCTATTTCCAGGAACTTGAGATATCTGCAGTAAAGCAAGCTGTCCTGACCCCTGGAAAATGATGAATATTAAGCCCACTCCACTATCCACCCCTCCCCTGTGTATTAAACACCCCCTACCACCCTGGAAGTCATGTACCGGGGCACCTCCTTTCCACACAATGTCCCCTTCTACAGTTTAGTGTCCTCCTTCCCGTCCCATTTGTGCAGTAAAGTAGTAATTAGCAGAAATTATTTCTCCAGGTCCTACATGCTGAGCGAAAGACAGAACCCCCCTACCCCCTGCGGGACATAAAAGCTGCTGTTGATAGCACCCCCCACCCCTACCGCTGGGTGGGTAGGGGCCCCAGTGCATTGCTGTGCCCAGGGGCCTACACTGCTGTTAAGATGGCTCTGACCAAATCTCTCACTTTCTGAAACTCTCACTCTATTACATTTGGCCCTTAGTATTCGGTTACATTGACGACAGTTACAATATCAACATTGGGGGTCATTCCGAGTTGTTCTCTCGCAAGCTGCTTTTAGCAGCTTTGCACACGCTAAGCCGCCGCCTACTGGGAGTGAATCTTAGCTTATCAAAATTGCGAACGAAAGATTAGCAGAATTGCGAATAGACACTTCTTAGCAGTTTCTGAGTAGCTCCACACTTACTCGGCAACTGCGATCAGCTCAGTCAGTTTCGTTCCTGGTTTGACGTCACAAACACACCCAGCGTTCGTCCAGACACTCCTCCGTTTCTCCAGCCACTCCCGCGTTTTTCCCAGAAACGGTAGCGTTTTTTCGCACACACCCATAAAACGGCCAGTTTCCGCCCAGAAACACCCACTTCCTGTCAATCACATTACGATCACCAGAACGAAGAAAAAACCTCGTAATGCCGTGAGTAAAATACCTAACTGCATAGCAAATTTACTTGGCGCAGTCGCACTGCGGACATTGCGCATGCGCATTAGCGACTAATCGCTCCGTTGCGAGAAAAAAATAACGAGCGAACAACTCGTAATGACCCCCATTGTTCAAAATGTCGACAGGCACCATGTCATCCCCAAATTGATGACATTTCATCTGTAATGTCACGATGTGAAAGGTCGACATTCTGCCGATACTTAGGTTTAGGTGCCACAGGAGTGTTAGGCACTAGGGGGAGGGGATAGGGGCAGAAAACACGCCTAAACACTGATCGTTTAAAAAAAAAAAAAAGCATGAGAAGCGATGGTAATAATAAGAGAAAAAAGAGAAAACTGTAACGTTGTTGCAACAAAGTGAAACATTTCAGTTGAAATCTCCAGCTTACAGGTAGGTCACTGTTAACATTTGTCTATTTTCCCACCAGAAGTTAATGGGGCACATTCATATGGGCCTGCAGATGCCTGTACATACCTGTTGCTTTTATTTTGCAAACCAAACTTATAAATGGTGAGATCTGGTTGCAGGGGCATAGTCAGAACTTTGTGGGCTCCATAGCAACAGAACATACTGAAGGGGCCCCCACCGTAATGCTTCTAGAGAGACACTTTTCTGCAGCAGTTGTTAATTGTATGCCCTATAATAGTGCCCTAGTTAATTTTCTGAACCACAGTAAAGCATTATTAAATGTTATGTACCGTAGTAGTGCCCTCATTTATTTTATGAATCGTAGTAGTGATTAAGTTCACCCTATGTCACATTTCAGAGCTGCCAGTACACATTATGCCGCACCAGTGGCGTCACAAGGCGGGTGCGGGGGGTGCGGCCCGCACCCGGGTGTGACACCTGGAGGGGGTGACACCAAATGTCAGCTCCTCCGTAGTGACAGGAGCCAGGTGCTGCAGTGTGAAATTCCGCTACAGCACCCGGCTCCTGTCATAGCAGAGGAGCCGACAGCACACAGAGACCGTCTCTGGGGGAAGCCCAGCATCTCCGGAGATGCTGGGCACGCCCCCAGAGTGACGATACCAGTATCCCCGCGAAGCCACGCCCCCTAGCTGTAAGGCCACGCCCCCTTTTTGCCGCGATCATGGCAGTACATCAGGGGTGCGCACCGGGTGTCACCACACCTGGTGACGCCTCTGTGCCGCACAGTACCCCCAATTCACATTATTATATACAGTCCTCCCCGTTCATATTGTGCCTCATTACAGTGCCCCGGTCATAGTATATAACATTAAAATGCCCTCCAGTTCATATTATACCACACTACAATGAGCAGGTCCAGGGGCATACCTACATATATTGCAGGCCCCAAGGAAAAACTTTGAAAGGACCCCTACGTACCACCCAATGGTGAAAAACGTATATAACACATGTAACTGTGACAGGGAAGGTGGGCCCCTCTCAGCTCTGGGCCCCATAGCAGCTGCACTGCCTGCACCTATGGTAGCTACGCCCTTGTCTGGTTGCTACATCTCCCTTTATTGTGCCGCTGTGCATTAATGTCTACTTTATAATAACTGGAGATTATTATGTGTGGACTTTGTTTTTCATTTATCACTATTCAGTTCAGTACTGTACAGTACACCAGACTGCGCCTCCTACTGGTAGGGTGGCTGCATCTCTGAAACCTGCCACCAGTGTCCTAAGACTAACGGCCGGCAGGAGACACAAGTATATAATAGCAATAGAGGAAGAATTGTAGATCAGAGGTTGGATGCTGGGGATGTCAGGGAGTTGTAGTACATGGAAACTGTAAGCATTGAGGATCATCTACATATCTCCACAGCCTGTACCCCACCTCCCTCCATCACCCTGGTGACAGGCGCTGGCTGATTTACAATACCTGCTTTATAATTACAGGTTCCTCTGGAATTTGCCCCTAGGGGAGTTTACTATTTTACATGTTAGAAAAAAAAAGCCTTGGAACGAAAGCCAGATGCAGAATCTGTAAATAAAATAATGGACCTTAATTAAAATCAATTTAGGACACTTCTAACAAGTGGCTGAACAACCAGATATACCGGAATACATACGTTGTACCGGCAGCCGAGATTCCGACCACCAGTATGCCGGCAGCGGGGTGAGTGCAAGAAAGCACCTTGTGGGCTCACGCCCCTGTGGGCACGGTGGCTCGTGGTTATATTCTCCCTCTGTGAATGTCATGGACACCCATAATATAATATCACTTAATATCAAATGATATAGCACAGGTGAGTAGTGGTGCTGGAGGGGGGGTTATAAGGGGCTTGGACTCGCCCTCTATACCATGAAGGTATAATATATACAGTATACAGATATGAAGAATATACTGATGAAAGTATAATGTTATATACAGTATGTAATAATGAGGAATATACCGATATAAAGGTATATTATATACAGCATGCAGATATGAGAGGTATACAGGGCCATGGAAAGGGGTGTGCAAGCAGTGCGGTCACCCAGGGCGCCTTCATCAGGAATGACACCCTGCAACCAGTAGTTTCAGTGCTGCTCGGACCCTGCAGTCTTTAGAGTTGTCTGGAGTCTACACTTTCTCCCTAGCGTGGCGTTACGTGGTAGAGGGCAGAGGCGGCACAGGGCTGGTAATTTATACAAATATGAGTAATATATACAGTATACAGATATGAATATTATATACAGTATGCATGTATGAAGGAGATGTGTTTAGCATGCCGGCGGATGGGATGCCAGCAGTCAAATTCCCGGCGCCAGAATCCCGACATCACTTGAAATGCTGAAGCCAGACTCCCGACAGCCAGCATCCTGAGCACGAGTGTAGCGGGGACTGTTAGCGTTACGCTGCGGGGGAATGGGTTAGGGTAAGGCAGTAGGGGGTGAGTTAGGGTAAGGCTGCGGGGGGGGGATTAGAATTAGGCAGTAACAAGGGTATTATGGGTAGGCTACGGGGGGGGGGGCAGCGCTAGGCTGTGGGCAGAGAGAGTTAGGCACTAAGGGGGAGGGTTAGGGTTAGACTGCATGTGTGTCTGGGGGGAGGTTAGACATCGAGTAGGGGGGTACAGGGAGAGTGTAACTATACTTACCAACCCCCCTGTCAAGACTCTGAGCATCGGGATGCCACCAGCACCTCAACCGCCATCCATCCGTATGTGTTACGTATGAAGGTATAATGTATACCTATATGAATATATACAGTATATAGATATGAAGGTACAGTATAAAGGGCCTGATTCAGAGATGAATGCTAATGCCACCACTGTGCAAATGTCTATGCAGCAGCTGTGCAGAAATAAGCAAATGTTACACCCGCTGGGATTTGAACTGAGACACTTCGCAAATCCAAGCGATGAGTACAAAGATGACGACGCACCGGATGTAAATCAGTCGACTATTTGAGTACAGAGTGAAGCTATAGTCACTCAGGAAGGCGACCGAAGCGGAGACGCCGGAGCCATTGTGTCTGTGGTTGCATTCGCAGCCTGGTTGGGGCACACCTACATTTGGGCCGGCATTCCCCCGTTACCTCTTACAAATGCTCTGACTGCTAATCACACTGTGGCCGTATCCTCGCTGCCATCGCAGACGGTAACATAACGACGCATGCGCAGTCCGGCTCATACGCCTGCACGGAATTCAGATAATGGCTCACCTCTGCAACCATCTAGGAATCAGGTCCAAAGCTAAGATATAGTATACACATATCAGTATTACACACCATATACAGGTATGAAGGTATAATATGTGCAGCACATAGATATGAGGAGTATATAAAGTACACAGGTAAAAGAAGTATATACAGTATATGGGATCCGGTCTGAAGATCGACACTGTCTAGGTCGACAATGTTTAAGTCGACCACTATAGGTCGACAGTCACTAGGTCGACAGGGATGGAAGGTCAATATGTGCTAGGTCGACAGGTCAAAAGGTCGACATGAGTTAAAAAAAATAAAATCTTTTTTTGAGCTTTTTCATACTTAACGATCCACGTGGACTACGATTGGAACGGTAATCTGTGCCGAGCGAAGTGGTAGCGGAGCAAGGCACCTTGCCCGAAGTTCGCTTGCCATGCGAGGGGACACGGTGCACTAATTGGGGTTCCCGGTCACTCTACAAAGAAAATGACACAAAAACATAAACAAAAAACCTCAATGCGACCTTTTGACCTGTCGACATACCACATTTCGACCTAGAAACCCTGTCGACCTTCCAACCCTGTCGACATAGTGACCGTCGATCTATAGTGGTCGACCTAAACATTGTCGACCTAGACACTGTCGATTTGATGATCCACACCCACAGTATATAGATGTGATAATTCTATACATTATACAGATATCAAGATAACTTACAGTACACAGATGTGAGGAATACAGTATATACAGTTATGAGGAATATACACAATACACAGATATGCGGGGCAAACGCAGGATTTACTTAGGGGAAGGGGGGTTCCATATGACACCACTTGCTATATTTGGGCTCCTGGACGGCGGGCACCATCGGAAGGCACCGGGGCTGTTATTTACATATTTACATATAGGAGTGCTGCCTCTTTGACTGTATGTATATATATATATATATATATATATATATATATAAATAATATTTTATATATATATATATATATATATATATATGCCTCTTGGACTGCATACATATGTATATATGTATGCAGTCCAACACACGCTGTATCTCATGCATATGTATGTGTTTAAAAAATATATATATACAGTACGACACAAACATACATAACACACCACACATACAGTGTAAATACATATAAATACAATCCCGTTTTTTGGGCACTGTCCTGCTATCCCATTTGTGGCCCGCAGTGACCCTCAGTGGGATGGGGTGGGTGGGGGGTGGGCTAGTTGGGAGGAGCACCTCTCATTCGCTGCTCTGCTTACAGTGAATCGATGCTGTGCACACATTGTCTATTCATGGGAAAGAGCAGGACTGGGGCATGGTCAGCCTCTCAAAGAGTCGTGGATATGGCCCCACAGTGACAAAAGCAGCAGCAAGTCACGCGATCGAGGCATTTTCCACGAGGCCACGCCTCCTAACGCCCCTAATTTCGGGCACGCAGCACCTGTCCATCTTCCCTCCCAGACAAAGTTGAGCCCCTTATACATATTATGCAGCAAAGTAGAGCCCCTTATATACATTACACAGCACAGTAGAGCCCCTTATATACATTACACAGCACAGTAGAGCCCCTTATACACATTACACCGCACAGTAGAGCCCCTTATATACATTACACCGCACAGTAGTATCCATTATTCACATTACACCGCACAGTAGAGCCCCTTATATACATTACACCGCACAGTAGTATCCATTATTCACATTACACAGCACAGTAGAGCCCCTTATACACATTACACCGCACAGTAGTATCCATTATTCACATTACACAGCACAGTGGAGCACCTTATACACGTTACAACGCATGTCCGTTATTCACATTACACCACACAGTAGTACCCCTTATACACATTACACCAGAGCTGGATTAAGGCTTCAGGGGGCCCGGGGTACATAAGACAGGGGGGCCCATATATATACATATATATATATATATATATATATATATACACACACACATACATATCCTATATAATAGCCCAGATCTGTGACTTTGTGCTTCATTTGCTAACGCTGGGCGGAGTCAAAACACTGGGCGGAGTTAGTCAAATGAGTCACAGTTCTGGGCAAATCTATAGGAGACTTGGAGCAGGAGCAGATGTTATGGCTATGGCACAGGCAGGGGTGCATACCTCCCAACTTTCTTCAGGCAGGAGGGACACACGCACAGCAGAAAGGGGGCATGGCCAATGGGAAAGGGGGCGTGGCTTCACGGGTGGACCCGCGATCGTGAGCCACGCCCCTGTTTTCGTCAGTGAGGGGGCATGCCCAGCGCTCTGTGAGCTGCTGGCATGCCCCCAGCGGCGGATTATGAGTCCGGGGGCCCAGGGCACTTGAGACAGGAACCCTATCTCATTGCTGTGCCTGCTGTGGGTTTAGGGGCGTGGCCTAATTGTGGCCCTCGTGGCTACGCCCCCTTATGCAAATTCCGGGATTTTTTTTTTTTAATGGGATTTTAGCCCCTCAGCTAGGGGTAAATCCAGAGGGGGTGGTTGCTCCCCCCTACACACCCGCACAGGCAGAAGAAAGCAGGGAGGCTGCTGCCTCCCTGCAACACCACAGACCTGCCAACACGCAGCAGCGTGTGCCGACTGTAGGACAATGCTGCTGCTGTTACTGGCAGGACAGGGGAGCTTCAGAGCTGGGACAGAGCTACTCGAGCCGGGGGGCCCCCTAAAACTGTGAGGCCCGGGGTACGTACCCCCTGGGCCCACCCTTAATCCGTACTCTCTGATGCCCCCTCTCCCTCTGTCTCCACTAAATAGATGCTGTGTGCATGCTAAGCAGAACAGCGAGTACAGGAGCTTCCCAACTGCCCCCCAACCGCGGGACACTGCGGCCCGCAGGTGGGACAGTGGGACAGACCCCAAAAAAATGGGACTGTCCCGCGAAAATCGGGACAGTTGGGAGGTATGGAGGTGTGTGAGGGGGTATGCCATACAGACAGACGGGCACCGGCTCACTGTGCACTTGACCCCCCACATCAGCATACTCGGCAGGGTCTCTCTGACGCGGAGGAGCGTCACTTTCTGGCACAGTCCACGCTTCTTAGCTGCAGTTTTGTGGGGCACCTGCCGCTGTGCAGGTTCCGTACTGCCTCTGTTATCTCCAGCCCCGGCAACCCCACCGCTAGCTGCAGCGCTGCCGCCCGCAGTGAGGTGCGCCCAGCTCCTTCACACACTTTAGCCGGCGGGCAGCGCTGCAGAAGTCCGCGCTGCTTGCAGGCTCCGACCCCCTCCTCCCTCCAGCCGACCCCCTCCTCCCTCTCCTGGGGGCTAACCAGTCACTCCCAGTCTCCCCTTACCACAGTGCCCGGCAGCCGCGAGGTCCGCGCCGCGTGCATGCTATGACCCCCTCCTCCCTCCAGCCGCAGCATCTCCTGGGGGCTAACCAGTCACTCCCAGTCTCCCCTTACCACAGTGCCCGGCAGCCGCGCGAGGTCCGCGGTGTGTGACTGAGGAGTGGGGGGGAGGGATGCGGACGGGCAGAGGAAGCAGGACTCCAGCCTGAGAGAGTCAACCATGCCAAGTCTCCACCAATAGCAGATCCAAACAGGTTGGAGTGGAACAGCAGCAGCCAGCAGCAGTGACTCCGGTAAGACACATCTGTCTGTCACCACTGTTTTGTCCCTAATACCAATCTCTCCCGTGCCTATGTTCTGTCATGTCCCTGTCACCCCTGGCCTTGCCCTGTCACCCCTGGCCTTTCCCTGTCACCATTATCCTGGCCCTTTCACCCCTATCCTGGCCCTGTCACCCCTATCCTGGCCCTGTCACCCTTATCCTGGCCCTGTCACCCCTATCCTGGCCCTGTCAACCAAATCCTGGTCCTGCCGCCCCTACCCTGGCCCTGTCACCCCTATCCTGTCCCTGTCATTTCTGTCCTGGCCCCGTCACCCCTGTCCTTGCCCTGTCACCCCTGTCCTGGCCCCGTCACCCCTGTCCTGGCCCCGTCACCCCTGTTCTGACCCTGTCACCCCTGTCCTGGCCCTGTTACTGCATACCCTCCAACTACCTTTTTGGCAGGTACAGTACCCGCAGCGCCTCCAGACCCCTCCCCAATGCACGACACCTCCGCACCTTCCCCTCCACCACATGCGACACTCCACCCCTCCCCCACACGCTGTGCCTCCAGACCCCCTACACCACCAGCGGCTCCCACTCCCCCACCCACAGCACCTCCAGACCCCCTCCACCATCCACCCCCCATATATGTCTCCCCCCACACCTGCCCCCCTCCACCCACAGCATCTGCAGACACCCTCCTCCATTCGCGGCCCCCCCCTCACCCACCACGGCACCTCCGCACCTGCCCCTCCACCACCTGCAGCGCCTCCGGACCCCCTTCCCCATCCGCCGCACCACCCGCACCTGTCTCTCCCCCACCGCGGTGCCTCCGGACCCCCTACCCCACCCCCGGCACCCCGCCCCTTCCCATCCCACAGCACCTCCGGAACCCTTCACCCATCCGCAACATCCCTGCACCTGCCCCTCCCTCGTGGCACCCCTGCCCCTCCCCCATCTGCAGTGCCCTTCGGACCCCTCCCCCATCTACAGCCCCCACTCTTCTGTCTCTCCCCCATTCGCAGCACCTCCCAACCCTTCCCCATCCGGGCCCCCCCGCATCTGCCCCCCCCTACACCTGCAGCATCTACAGACACCCTCCCCCATCCGCAGTCCCCTCCGCACCCGGTCATTCTGTACATCGTGCCCTGCTTGTGCTGTTCACGCTGTCGCAAGGGACTGCGCCTCCTTCACTATCGCACGTCCTTTCATTGTGCAATATTTAACCACTAACAAAGGAATGCAGGTAATACTCCATATAATACAAATATTGAACCCCATATAGGCATCCAAGGGTTAAAGGGGCGTAGCCCCATGCGACGGTGTGAAGAGCGCCCGTAGGGCGCGATGAAGCACCTAGTATATATATATACATACATATATACACACACATATATATATATATATACATACACATACATATGTCACACGCCAGAGGCGGCGTTCACCGCGCTTACCCCTGCGTGCCTGCTGGTCGGTGTTGCGGCCTCCGCCTTCGGTGGGCCACGGGCTCCGGCGTCTGGCTGGCGCGGCTCCCGGCGGTTCCCCGGGGCAGGGGCGCCGCCATGACACACGGCATCACGTGGGCGGGGAACTGGTGACGTCATCAGACTGTTCCGCCAATCCTGCGGAGGCGGAAGATTCAAAGTCAGGCGCCGGGCAGAGCCTCGGCGCCTGAGTATCGTCTTTTCCCCTGAAGTGGATGCCAGTGCTCCTGTTCTCGGCGGATCTCTCTGCAGTAATATCCCAGTGTCTCCGGCATTTCCAGGTGTCAGTTGTTGCACAGCTTCCAGCGTTCCCAGCCGCGGCTTGGTTCCACAGCGCTCCAGTCACCAGTGCTTCTTGGAGTCAGCGTGGGCTGCAGGTTGAACTCCGCTCTCAAGTTTTGCAAGTTACCAGTGCCTTTAAACACCGCTCTCAAGTTATACAAATCCTCAGCGTCCTTTAACCCTCGCCCTCAAGTTATACAAGTCCTCAGTGTCTTTAACCATCGCTCTCAAGTTATACAAATCCTCAGTGTACTTTAACCCTCGCTCTCAAGTTATACAAGTCCTCAGTGTCTTTAACCATCGCTCTCAAGTTATACAAATCATCAGTGTCTTTAACCCCTGCTCTCAAGTTCTTCAAATCACCAGTGTCTTTAACCACCGCTCTCAAGTTCTTCAAATCACCAGTGTCTTTAACCACCGCTCTCAAGTTCTTCAAATCACCAGTGTCTTTAACCACCGCTCTCAAGTTCTTCAAATCACCAGTGTCTTTAACCACCGCTCTCAAGTTCTTCAAATCATCAGTGTCTTTAACCACCGCTCTCAAGTTCTTCAAATCATCAGTGTCTTTAACCACCGCTCTCAAGTTCTTCAAATTATCAGTGTCTCTAAAACCATCACTCATAAGTTCTTCAGTCACCAGTATCTTTTACCATCACTCACAAGTACTTCCTGGACATTTCTCCATATGTTCCTTCTCTGTTATGTGACATTGTGTTGTCCTTTTCCTGCAATAAAGTTCTTCAATAATTTCATCAAGCCTTACTGTCAGAGTCCTGTATGAGGAAGACCTATATCAGGCCATCCCTGTTCCGACCCAACTGTGGTTCCTCTTCCTTACCATCGGAAGAACCCCCGAGTTCACAACACCCCCAACCTAGGTCAGTGTTAACATATATGTGTATACACACACAGACACACACACACACACACACACACACACACACACACACACACACACCTTATGTATATATATGCACACACATATATACATATATATATATATATATATATATAGTCAGCCTTACTTTTTGTCTCATCTCTAAATGATATATAGTTACCCCTTCCCCCAAGGTGCACAGTTATCTGCTCCCTATAATATACATTTACCCCCCCCCCCCCCCCCCCTCCCAAGAGACTCACAGATCTGGCTGAATGTCTCCTCCAGGGGCTAATGCTGAATGTGTCCAGTGAATGCACGGGGCTTCGGGAAAATCTCTGTGTGTCAGCTCGGAGTCTCCGGTGTCCGTGTCCCGTTACCTGCTCCTCTCAGCACTCAACAGCAGTTAGGTGGACGGAGCGGGGTTTCCGCAGCTGTAGCTCCTCTCTTCCCAGCCGGGGGGAGGGGGATACTGGGGACAGACCTACAGCCACCGTGCGCTCCCGGTCACCCCTCAGTGTCTATACTGACACTGACAGGCGCCTTTACTGTAACAGGGCGGGGAGGGTATTCTACACACTAATATCTGCGTTGGGGGAGAAGGGCTCGTAGCTCTGCCTTAGTTTGCCGCTGCCTGTTAGTTTGACAGGTGCAGCAAGCGGAAGAGCGGGGAGAGCGCTTCTCCGTCCAGACCGGCGCCTCCCTGCAGTGATGACCTCGCTGAGCGGCTAGCTCCAGCTCTAGGCACAGTACTGCAGATTGGATCAGAGATCCGATTTGTGGTGGGTTGTGGGGCTGCGGGGGCACTTTTAAAAAGGGGGGCCCGGGGTACGTACCCCCAGGGCTCCCCCCTTAATCCGGCTCTGCATTACACCGCACAGTAGAGAGGCTAATAAACATTATGCCACAGTAGTGCTTGTACTACTTATTCCTATTCCCGTGCATTTCTCCTCATTCCCCCAGCCGTGGGCATCATCATTATTCATCCTCCTAATCATTCCAACTCCTCATTCCTCATCATTAATCCTCCTCATTCACACTTATCATTCCTCGTCTTCATATTAGCCCCCCCCCCCCCCCCCCCAAGCTGCTGTGAATCATCATCATTCCTCCTCCTCCTTATCATTACTCCTTCTACAACGCGGGGTTTCATGCGTGTGAAAGTGAAAACCCACGCTAACCTGTGATTTTACGCCAGCTGTCGCAACCATCATGAGTATTATTAAAAACCAATGTTAGATGCAAGAGATCCATGAGAAACCAGCTTATTTACACCATACGCACAACCCAGAATCACATGGAGCTACACATACACACCCCTGACACTCCTACAAGTCAGTGTGGTTACACGCTATCTCTTTGTCACCACCCAGTCCCCCCCCCCCTCCATTCCATGGACAGACCCAGCCACATTTCGTCCATAGTATGGACATACACTGAAATGAGGTGGCTGTAGTGGCAGACGTGACAGCATTTTTGTGCGTAGCGAGATTGCAACTGTATGCTGGTGGGCTTCCTGACGAGTTGCCCACCGGCTGCATCGCAAATGCACTGCTGTACGTACAAAGAGTGCCAGCCCTATAGAGACTGAATAGAATGTCTGTTAGAACATGGCCGCCAGTGAGTCTTTAGGCACAGTCCCTGGTGACAACACGCACACAACTAATAGCCCCTACACACTATACAATTATTGGGCCAATTTGCCAATAGTCAGATGGTCAGCCTGTTTTATTGTATAATATGTATGAATAAATGTTTTGCATGCTAAAATGGACTAAAATCATCCAGAAACACTTGGATTCCATTATCCAATTGGTCAGTCTTAACAATGAATATCAGCCAAAAGGCCGCAATATTATATGTGTTTGCATTCTCAATAATCTGACCATATTTCCCACGTTTTTCCATAACTACAGTACTTCATCCGCCTTGTGGGCAAACATATGCAACTCCAGCGGGGTGTGTCAGAAAACATACTAAGGGGTAAATTTACTAAGATTCGTATTTTCCCGTTTCAGGTCAAAGTTCAATCACGAATGACATCGAAAGTGTAAAACTGCAACTTTTTGAATTGATTACGACTAATTTACTAAGCTGTCGTATTCGGGTTTTTCTTTTGTTCCGATGTCGATGTCATTCGTGGTTTTTTTTCTATTTTTACGGCAGTGATTAGCAAAACACTGCCGACTTTTTTTACAATCAATCTCGGCCGGATCTGTGTGATCCGTGCTGGGGTTTATTTTTTTTTATTTTTTTAATTAAACACTGTAAAATAATAAAAAAAATTGCGTGGGGTCCCCCCTCCTAAGCATAACCAGCCTCGGGCTCTTTGAGCCGATCCTGGTTGCAGAAATATGGGGGAAAAAATGACAGGGGTTCCCCCATATTTAAGCAACCAGCATCGGGCTCTGCGCCTGGTCCTGGTCCCAAAAATACGGGGGACAAAAAGAGTAGGGGTCCCCCGTATTTTTAAAACCAGCACCGGGCTCCACTAGCTGGACAGATAATGCCACAGCCGGGGGTCACTTTTATATAGTGCCCTGCGGCCGTGGCATCAAAAATCCAACTAGTCACTCCTGGCCGGGGTACCCTGGGGGAGTGGGGACCCCTTCAATCAAGGGGTCCCCCCCCCCCCAGCCACCCAAGGGCCAGGGGTGAAGCCCGAGGCTGTCCCCCCCCATCCAATGGGCTGCGGATGGGGAGGCTGATAGCCTTTGTTGTCAAAGAAAATATATTGTTTTTAGTAGCAGTACTACAAGTCCCAGCAAGCCTCCCCCGCATGCTGGTACTTGGAGAACCACAAGTACCAGCATGCGGCGGAAAAACGGGCCCGCTGGTACCTGTAGTACTACTACTAAAAAAATACCCAAAAAAAGACAAGACACACACACCGTGAAAGTATAATTTTATTACATACATACACACATACATACATACATACTTACCTTAAGTTCCCACGCAGGTCGGTCCTCTTCTCCAGTAGAATCCAAGGGGTACCTGTTGAAGAAATTATACTCACGAGATCCAGGGGTCCAGGCTCCTCGGGAAATCCAGGGGTAATCCACGTACTTGAAAAACAAAACAAAACGTTGTCCCGACCACGAACTGAAAGGGGACCCATGTTTGCACATGGGTCACCTTTCCACGAATGCCAGAAACCCACTCTGACTTCTGTCTAAGTGGGTTTCTTCAGCCAATCAGGGAGCGCCACGTTGTAGCACTCTCCTGATCAGCTGTGTGGTCCTGTCCTCACTGACAGGCAGCACACGGCAGTGTTACAATGTAGCGCCTATGCGCTACATTGTAACCAATGATGGGAACTTTCTGCCCTGCGGTTGACCTAAAGTGACGTCACCGCTGAGCAGAAAGTTCCCAGCATTGGTTACAATGTAGCGCATAGGCGCTACATTGTAACACTGCCGTGTGCTGCCTGTCAGTGAGGACAGGACCACACAGCTGATCAGGAGAGTGCTACAACGTGGCGCTCCCTGATTGGCTGAAGAAACCCACTTAGACAGAAGTCAGAGTGGGTTTCTGGCATTCGTGGAAAGGTGACCCATGTGCAAACATGGGTCCCCTTTCAGTTCGTGGTCGGGACACCGTTTTGTTTTGTTTTTCAAGTACGTGGATTACCCCTGGATTTCCCGAGGAGCCTGGACCCCTGGATCTCGTGAGTATAATTTCTTCAACAGGTACCCCTTGGATTCTACTGGAGAAGAGGACCGACCTGCGTGGGAACTTAAGGTAAGTATGTATGTATGTGTGTATGTATGTAATAAAATTATACTTTCACGGTGTGTGTGTCTTGTCTTTTTTTGGGTATTTTTTTAGTAGTAGTACTACAGGTACCAGCGGGCCCGTTTTTCCGTCGCATGCTGGTACTTGTGGTTCTCCAAGTACCAGCATGCGGGGGAGGCTTGCTGGGCCTTGTAGTACTGCTACTAAAAACAATATCTTTTCTTTGACAACAAAGGCTATCAGCCTCCCCATCCGCAGCCCATTGGATGGGGGGGGACAGCCTCGGGCTTCACCCCTGGCCCTTGGGTGGCTGGGGGGAGGGGACCCCTTGATTGAAGGGGTCCCCACTCCCCCAGGGTACCCCGGCCAGGAGTGACTAGTTGGATTTTTGATGCCACGGCCGCAGGGCACTATATAAAAGTGACCCCCGGCTGTGGCATTATCTGTCCAGCTAGTGGAGCCCGGTGCTGGTTTTAAAAATACGGGGGACCCCTACTCTTTTTGTCCCCCGTATTTTTGGGACCAGGACCAGGCGCAGAGCCCGATGCTGGTTGCTTAAATATGGGGGAACCCCTGTCATTTTTCCCCCCATATTTCTGCAACCAGGATCGGCTCAAAGAGCCCGAGGCTGGTTATGCTTAGGAGGGGGGACCCCACGCAATTTTTTTGGAAAAAATAAGCACTTTCCCACCCCTTCCCACTGATATACATGCACGGATCTCATGGATCTGTGCATGCCTATCCAATCACGAATACAAAAAAAAGGTCTGGTTTTTTTTAGCACTTTTTTACGAGTTGTAATTTTTCACGGCAGTGTTTGTTTGTTTTTTGCTTTGCACTTCTTAGTAAATGACCGAGATTCATACTTAAACAGCCGCGTTTTGACCGATGGTGTATTCATTCGTAATTTTTTACTTGGACTTGCAAAAAATTACGAATGCCCTCATCTCTGACGTGATTAGTGTTTAGTAAATTACCGAGATGACACTTTGATGAAAAAACGGCATCTCGGTCAAAATCGGGAGCTTAGTAAATTTCCCCCTAAGACTTGGAGAGAGATAAAGTACCAACTAACCAGCTCCTGAGTCCTAAATTTTCATTTTTCAAACACGCTGGTAACATGACAGGAGCTGATTGGCTGGATCAAACTCGAGTATCCCCAACTGTTATTCGTACATCGGAGAGTTTCCTCAATGTAATCATATTACTCAGTGGTGTAATTATAAATGGTGGCACTGCAATGCCAAATGAACTACAGGCCCCAGCAACTCCACATGACATTGAGGTGCAGCTCAACTACAACAGCCAATTAGCGCCATCTAGTGAGCGGAGAAATAACTGCTATGGTGACGCCTGGGGTAACAGGGCTATATGCAAATGATCAACGCACTACGTCCACCTCTCCTCTCTTACTAGACCTTCACTGGCTCCCCTTCCCTTTCAGAATCCATTTCAAGCTTCTCACACTCGCTTACAAAGCCCTCACCCACTCCTCTCCGATCTACATCTCTGACCTTATCTCCCTTTACACTCCCACCCGTCCTCTTCGCTCTGCTAATGCTCGCCGACTCTCCTGCCTACGGATTACCTCTTCCCACTCCTACCTCCAAGATTTTTCACGTGCTGCACCACTTCTCTGGAATTCACTACCTCTCCCTCTCAGACTCTCCACCTCTCTAGAAAACTTCAAAGGGGCTCTCAAGACCCACTTCTTCACCAAACCCAGCCAAATCTCATCCTAACCCTCTGTTCTACGCTCTCTATGTACCCCATCTGTGTCACCCCTGTCTGTCTACTCCTCCCCTTTAGATTGTAAGCTCTCACGAGCAGGACCCTCTTCCCTCATGTGCTTATCCTTTCTTACTTTAATAATCTTCAACTGCACCAAATCCATCGGTCTTCTGCCACCTGATACTTATTCCAGTGCCATCTGCTGATGTAGCTATGTTTATTTACCCTGTACTTGTCCTATATTGTCAACTGTAAGTTGCTGTTTTCCTGTTTGATTATTTATATACTCTGTAATCGGGCGCTGCGGAACCCTTGTGGCGCCATATAAATAAAGGATAATAATAATAAATAAACACTGGTCATTAGCTTTGCATCAGCTGAGGCCAGCAGGAAATATGAGTATCTGAAATGACACATGAGTATATAAACTAAGTACCATTATTCTCACTGTATTAGCTGTTTTTAGCAGTTCTCCGTCTCTCTCATGCACATCACTGAGGGTCGGACAAAAGTCAGGCTTTATGGAAGGATAAGCGCTAAAATCTGTCTACCCGGGTCCTGACAATACAATCTTTTAAAGGGCGAGCTCTCCTGATATTAATTGCTCAGCCCCTGCAGATATTCCGTTTGTGTTCTTATTAGTGATTAATTCTAAAGTGCACTTACTGATCGGTATTACAGGCAGAGAGTTGTGTTTCATTATACCCTGAACATATGTAGAATGTAATCAGGGCCCTGTACGCAGGATCCTGTATAATAATCACCAGAGACGGGGGAAAAAAACTCTGATCATAAGTGGTCCCTGCAGGGGGTGGATGCTGAGCCGTGGATCCATGGTGACTATACACTTCTAAATCCCACTTAAAATGCCTCGTGTTAATAATAATAATACTACTACTACCAGTTTTTTGTTTTGCATGAATGACTGACTCTGCTGTCAGAGGCACAGACATATGCTGCTCCTATAATAAGAGATTTGGTTCTGTATATTTATGTATGAGAAAATGTGTAAAAATTAATATGTGAGTAAAATAATATTTATGTAAATGGGAGACGCTCTGGGGATGGCTGGGCCTCCGGCTGCTGCAACATCTCTGCTCGCCGACTGACACAGCACATCTGGAGTAGTGTATAGCTTTGGTCAACAGGACTCCAGGCTGTTTTATCAAGTGCCCGGTGCAGGCTATTAGTGAAATGAGTTTTGTTTAAAAAATAAATCCAGAATTAGTTCTTTTCACAGGCTCTGGACCAAAGACAGCCGGACAGGAGTGGAGGTTTATCGGAAATAAAAATCTGTGCTGGGGCCGTGTACCAGAAGGAACCTCCAGGTGCACAGGGGATAAGGCACGCCAGAAAGGAGACCGTAAAGCAATCCACTCACTTAATCCATGGGGAAGGATTAAGAAAGAGATGATGCAGCGTCATGCTCTGATCTCTAAACAGGGATTCTTGATTCCGGGCCAGTAAACAATGAGACAATTACAGTAGGGAACTTTAATTGGAATATCAGGAAGGGGAGGGGGAGATATCTCACTCTGTCTGCCTCTCTCTCTCATTACTGTATCAGGGTTAGTAAGTGGCAGACAAGGGGGCTATTTATTATGCAAGTTTCCACAAAAAGTGTAATTTATTTTATCACCACTTATTAAACCAATAAGAATTTCCGATATCTGTGGCGGCACCCCTTACACAGATTCTGGGGATGCTTAAATGTTGTGGGTATCCCCTAAAAACAGCCGATTTAGGGGCCTATTTATCACCATCTGCATGGATGCGGATGACAGGTGATAAAATCGGCCAAACTCGCACTGCGATAATTGATTACATCGCAGGGATGTATCAATTATCGCATGCAGGAACAGAGCTTGCGGTCAAGCTCTGTCCCTGCGATGCCTCTTCGCAGCATCATCGGGGTATTTTTCATAAAAAATATCCCAATGTCCTGCTGCGCATGTGCAGCCCTTGCCGACATCGCTGCTACCACAGTCGCCTGGTCGACACCGCCCCCCCCGTCGCGACTACCCCCGCGCGCTGCGGACCCTTCTCCCAAGCAGGATAATATACTCACCTGTCCAGGGAACCGGTCCGCACTGCTTCAGGAGGCTGCCTGGCGCCGGGACCTTCTCCTGCGCTGTGACCCCCGGTGCTGTAAAGTGCGCTGTCATTTTGCAGCGTCACTTTACTGCACCGGGGTCACATTGCAGCACATGGGGGACCCTGCGCCTGGCAGCGCTCACCGTAGCAGCGGACACCGGCTCCCGGGACAGGTATGTTGGTTTGTTTGTTTTTTTACACTGTGATCAGCTTGTGTGTCCATCGGATGCACATAGCTGATCACACTGCCGGGGCCCGGCACAGCTTTCTCTGCCAGGGGCAGAGGAAGCTGGGCAAAAGGGTGCACATCGCAGTGCTGCCCTGTGAACTCGCCAGCCTGAGCTGGTGAGATTATCACAGGGCACACTGCAGTATTTTTTCAAATTTTTTTTTTTTTGGGGGAGGGGGGGGGAGACATTCGGCCATATCACATTTCCCATTATAAGTATGGGGAATGCGATGTGGCTTACTAAAAAAAAGTGAATTAAAGGGTTTGGAGCAGTTTGTCATGAAAACTGCTACAAATGCCCTTTAATACATTCAGGTGATACTAAGATAATGTGAAAAGGGTGTGAAAACAGAAAACACCCTTTTTCACATTATTTTAGTAAAAATAATGTTAATAAATAGACCCCTTAGTGAGATTACCTGCAAAATGGCTTTACTTAACATGCCCCATTATCACTATGCATATACATCTGTGTGACTGCAGTTCTGAGCGTGCGTGCTACCACAGAATGTTAGAGGCATTTATAATAGGGGTATTCAGGGCAGACCTGCATATATCCTACAGGCAAAGCCCTGAAATACATAAGCGTCATATATTCATGACTGATAAAATATTCTTACTACACAGCACAAATGTGAGACTATGGGACTGATTCAACAATGGACACAGTGGCCTTGATTCAGGTCCGATCGCACTGACAGAATGCACACAATGGGCCTATTTCAGATCTGATCACAACAGCAAATTTGTTAGCTAACGGGCAAAACCATGTGCACTGCAGGGGGGCAGATATAACATGTGCAGAGAGAGTTAGATTTGGGTGGGTTATATTGTTTCTGTGCAGGGTAAATACTGGCTGCTTTATTTTTACACTGCAATTTAGATTTCAGTTTGAACACATCCCACCCAAATCTAACTCCCTCTGCACATGTTTTTGTGCTTGTCCCCCCCCCCCCCCCTCCCACCTGCAGTGCACATGGTTTTGTGCATTAGAAAACAAATTTGCTGCTGCGATCAGATAGTCGCCGCCTACTGGGGGAATGTATTTTGGATGTGCTAGTGTGGGAACGCATGTGTAGCAGAGCTGCACAAACTAATTTTGTGCAGTCTCTGCGCAGCCCAGGACTTACTCTGCCGCAGCGATCACTTCAGGCAATCCGGGACCGGATTTGACGTCAGGAACCCTCCCTGCAAACGCTTGGACATGCCTGCGTTTTTCCAAACACTCCCTGAAAACGGTCAGTTGTCACCCACAAACACCCTTTTCCTATCAATCTCCTTGCGAACGCCTGTGCGAGTGGATCCTTTGCATAAACCCGTCGCTGCTCGGCGATCTGCTGTCCTGTGCATTGCGGTGCATACGCATGTGCAGTTCGGATCTGATAGCCCGCTGTGAGAAAACGCAGCCTAGCGATCAGGTCTGAATTGCCCTATTGTACAGATGTTTGGTGCAATGTGCATGCGCAGGAGCCTTACTGGACCATTAGTGGTGTTACCACTGTCATGTCAGCTGACTGTGCATGAATGACCTAAGGTCACACATGTGCACGTCCGCAGGGCACACAGTGCAGTGGGATACCATCGGAGCCCGGCACAGCTGCATAATAGGGGCAACACTCCTAGTAGAATGGTCTGCGTTGCAGCACCCCAAACACGTCAATCAAGCTGCGGATAACGGGGGGAGGGGGGGGGGGGGGCACCCAGAGGTGTCAAACTTTTGCAGTTTTGTAAATAGCATTTAATTAAAGAAATCCGACTGAATTATTGCACTTTTACACTTACGGGCAATATGTGTATGAGGTTGCTATAAACATAAAATGCAGAGAAATAATGTTTAAGTAATGCTACCTTCCTCCCCTTTCTCCTTGCTCTGGATGAAACCGAGATGCCCTAAGACAGGGGTGTCAAACACAAGGCCCGCGGGCCAAATCCGGCCCGCCAGACCTCGTCTGATGGCCCGCGGTGCCGCCGCCAGCCTTGCAGCCTCCCCTTTTTTTTTTTCAATGAATTTACTCCGTGCCTGCACGGAGTAAATTCATTTTAAAAATGGCTCAAGTTAAAAAAAAAAATTTTACTTACCTTCCGGGACCTGGCCCGACTTCTTCCTGCCCCGCACTGCTCCCTGGGTGTCGGACGTGACGTCATCACGTCATCACGTCCGCCCGACATCACGTCCGCCCGACATCTCCAGGGATCAGAGGAGCGCGCGGACGCCGCGGAGAGGAGCAAGAAGAAAGAAGTAAAAGAAAGAAAGAAGTAAAAGGTAAGTAAAGTAAATGGAGGGGGCAGATGGCTGGGCACTATAAAAGGGGGCAGATGGCTGGGCACTATAAAAGGGGGCAGATGGCTGGGCACTATAAAAGGGGGCAGATGGCTGGGCACTATAAAAGGGGGCAGATGGCTGGGCACTATAAAAGGGGGCAGATGGCTGGGCACTATAAAAGGGGGCACATGGCTGGGCACTATAAAAGGGGGCAGATGGCTGGGCACTATAAAAGGGGGCAGATGGCTGGGCACTATAAAAGGGGGCAGATGGCTGGGCACTATAAAAGGGGGCAGATGGCTGGGCACTATAAAAGGGGGCACATGGCTGGGCACTATAAAAGGGGGCAGATGGCTGGGCACTATAAAAGGGGGCACATGGCTGGGCACTATAAAAGGGGGCAGATGGCTGGGCACTATAAAAGGGGGCAGATGGCTGGGCACTATAAAAGGGGGCAGATGGCTGGGCACTATAAAAGGGGGCACATGGCTGGGCACTATAAAAGGGGGCACATGGCTGGGCACTATAAAAGGGGGCAGATGGCTGGGCACTATAAAAGGGGGCAGATGGCTGGGCACTATAAAAGGGGGCACATGGCTGGGCACTATAAAAGGGGGCACATCTACTTGTCATTATTCTGACTATGTTTCTGCTTTCAGAGCTAGTTATTACTTACATTATTACAAAAAACAGTAATAATTGAATGCAGTGACATTAATTTATGATAATAAAGAGTGGACACATAGACCTACAGATACAACCGGCCCTTTGATGGGGACCAAACTGCTGATGCGGCCCCCGATGAATTTGAGTTTGACACCCCTGCCCTAAGAGATAAGAACTATGGGATGTCACTGTGTGGAAGACCAGCGTGTCTGCTGCACAAATACACAAACGTTACTCTACAAATCCCACACGATCATTTAAATGTCCTGTTCAGACCACAAAATGTCCTATAAAAATAGATGCCTCCTGCTGTCTTCTCTGATCTGCTGCTGTGTCCAAAGACACAGCATCTGATCCTCTGCGTGGGGTATGGGTCGTTGGGTCGACACAACTTAGGTCGACAGTCATTAGGTTGACCACTATTGGTCAACATGCATTAGGACAAAATGGTCACTAGGTCGACATGGTCATTACGTCGACATGTACTAGGTCAACAGGTCAAAATGTCAACATGAGTTTTTTTTTACTTTTTTTGGTGTCGTTTTCTTTGTAAGGTGACAGGGAACCCCAATTAGTGCACCGTGTTCGCTCGCCATGCTTCGGGCAAGGTGCCTCGCTTCGCTACCGCTGCACTCGGCACAGGTTACCGTTCCCAACTGTAGTCCACGTGGATCGGAAAGTATGAAATTGTAAAAAAAAAAGTGAAAAACTCATGTCGACCTTTTGAACTGTCGACATAGTACATGTCGACCCAGTGACCCTGTCGACCTAATGCATGTCGACCAATAGTGGCCAACCTAATGACTGTTGACCTAAGTGGTGTCGACCTAATGACCGTATCCCCAGGGCCGGTGGAAGGTTTTTCGGCACCCTAGGCAAAACTTAAGCCTACCCCCCCCCCCTACCCTTATTCACGTTACGTTACAGTAGTGTCTCTTATTGATGTTGCGTCACACAGTAGTGCCTCTTATTCACGTTACATCACACCACAGTAGAGTCCACTTACATTAAACCGCACAATAGAGACCATTCACGCAGAGCCGGATTAAGGGGGGGGCTCTGGGGGTAAGTACCCCGGGCCCCCCTGTCTAAAAGGGCCCCCTGCCAGTGCCACCCGCCACAGATCGGATCTCTAGTACCGATCTGCGGTGCAGTGCGGCACAGCGCGGCGCTGTGCTCCGAGTCTCCACTAACAGCCGATACACAGTCACTGGCGCTGCGCTCTGCCTCTTGCTGCCTAGTAACGATGGAAACCCGTCCGCACGTGACATGAAGATGTCACGCCGTGCGCGCTCCATGCCCTCTCTCCTCCTGTGCCTGCAGTATATGAGGAGTGTTAGGCACAAACACTCCTCCCAGTCCCAGGACGCCAGCCAGTGAGTAAAGGTGTAAGGTTATTGATAACTGTGATGCACTGGGTGTGTGTGGGGGATGAGGGGGGGGGGGGGGGGGGGATTGTCAGGAATTCCTTCATTACAGTATTTTGATTATTTTGCTTAAGAAAGTTTGACTTTGAGGGTGATATGTATTTAACATCATGTGCGTGTATATACTGTATATATATATATATATATATATATATATATATTTAGATAGATAACTTCCAAACATATTTTATCTTGATACAAATGTTATTTCCCTGAATCTCCCCCTCAGCACCCTTACCCTCCCCCTCCCTGTAACTCTTCCTCAGCGCCCTTGTCCTCACCCTCCCCATAACTTCCCCGCAGCGCCCTTACCGTCCCTGTAACTCCTCCTCAGTGTCCCTGCCCTCACCCTCCCTATAACTCCCCACTCAGTGGCCTTGTCCTCACCCTCCCTATAACTTCATTTCAGCGCCCTTAAGCTCACCCTCCCTGTAACTCCCTCTCAGCATCCCTGCACTCACCCTCCCTGTAACTCCACCTCAGCATCCCTGCCCTCACCCTCCATGTATCTCCCCCTCAGCGTCCCTGCCCTCACCCTCCCTGTAACTCCCCCTCAGCACCCTTACCCTCACCCTCCCTGTAACTGCCCCTCAGCATCCCTGCCCTCAGCCTCCCTGTAACTCCCCCTCAGCGCCCTTACCCTCACCCTCCCTGTTACTCCCCTGCAGCATCCCTGCCCTCAGCCTCCCTGTATCTCACCAGCAGCGTCCCGGCCTTCACATGTGTGTGTGTGTGTGTGTGTGTGTGTGTGTGTGTGTGTGTATGTATGTATATATATATATATATATATATATATATAAAATTATTTTAATTTTATACCTTAGGGCCCACCTGTCTTAAGTACCCCAGGCCCCCTAAAGCCTTAATCCAGCTCTGCATTCACGTCCTGCCACACAGTAGTATTCCTTATACACATTATGCCACACAGTAATACTGCCCTTTATAACACTATATGCCATAAAGTAATGCCTCCTATACATTATACCCCGAAACGTTGGTGGAACATTGCCTGTTACAGGACCTTGAGTGCCGCAGCTTTTTTCCCAATATATATATATATATATATATATATATACCTTGGTTATTGGACCGGCACTCCTCTTTCATCAAAAGATGCTGCTCCGGTGCCTCCAGCAGCGGGAAGTATCTATCAGTGGAAAGAATCTGCGGCACTCGGAGTCTTTACTGCAAAAAAATGTGTATTCACACAAAACACCACCAACGTTTCGGGGCTCACACGCCCCTTTGTCAAGGTGAACCTTGACAAAGGGGCGTGTGAGCCCCGAGACGTTGGTGGTGTTTGTGTGAATACACATTTTCTTTCCACTGATATATATATATATATATATATAGTGGTCGAAGTGGAAATTTGAAGTGGGGGTATGGAAAAGTTATGATTGCAATTATGTGCGCACTTCTGGGAAAGGGGGCATGGCCACTCAAAAGGGGGGGTGTCCTTCAGTGTAGTTTACAACACAATTTACCCCTTATACTATCTTGTACTGGTGCCCCTTTCACATTATACCACAAAGTATGAGCCGAAATTCACATTATAGCACACAGTATGAGCCGAAATTCACATTATACCACACAGTATGAGCTGAAATTCACATTATAGCACATGGTATGAGCCGAAATTCACATCATACCACACGGTATGAGCCGAAATTCACATTATAGCACACAGAATGAGCCGAAATTCACATTATAGCATACTGAATGAGCCGAAATTCACATTATACCACATGGTATGAGCCGAAATTCACATTACAGCATACTGAATGTGCTGATTTTCACATTATAGCACACAAAATGAGTTGAAATTCACAATACAGCACACGGTATGAGCCAAAATTCACATTATAGCACACAGAATGAGCCAAAATTCACATTATAGCACAATGAATGAGCCAAAATTCACATTGTAGCAAACTGAATGAGCCGAAATTCACATTATAGCACAATGAATGAGCCAAAATTCACATTATGCCACATGGAATGAGACAAAATTCAGGGAGAGTGACAGCTGGGACATAGGGACAGGGAGAGTGACAGAGGGACAGGGAAAGTGATAGCAGGGACATAGGGACAGGGAGAGTGACAGAGGGATAGGGGAAGTGACAGCAGGGACAGGAAGAGTGACAGAGGGACATGGAAAGTGACAGCAGGGACATACGGACAGGGAGAGTGACAGAGAGTGGGATAGCAAGGGCATAGAATAGGGACTAGGTAGAGAGAAAGGCAGCAGGGTAAGCAGTGGTGTAACTTCAGCTCAATTTCCCAGAGGCAAGAAAAATGTTGTGCCCCCCCTTGCCAAACTTATTTGTATTTTACTGACCCTCTTCCTCCTTTCCTGAACTATGTCCCTCTTCCTACTGTGTGAGACACAGAGACAGAGAGAGGGAGACAGGGAGAGGGAGAGAGCGAGAGAGACTGGGAAAGAAAGAGACGAGGGAGCGAGAGAGAAAGAGATAAGGAGAGAGAAGTGAGGTAGAGAGGGAGAGACGCAGAAACAGGGAGAGAGACAGGGAGAGGGGAAGAGAGACGAGGGGGAGAGAGAGAGAGACAAGGGAGAGGTAGAGAGACGAGGGAGAGAGACTAGGGAGGGAGAGAGGGAGACAAGAGAGATGGACGAGGGAGAGAGAGAAGAGAGAGAGACGAGGGAGAGAGAGAGAGACACGAGGGAGAGAGAGAGAGAGAGACACACGAGGGAGAGAGAGAGAGAGACACGAGAGAGAGACGAGGGAGAGAGAGAGAGAGACAAGGGAGAGAGAGACGAGGGAGGGAGAAACGAGGAAGGGAGAGAGAGACAAGGGAGGGAGAGAGAGAGACGAGGGAGGGATGAGAGAGACGAGGGAGGGAGAGATGAGGGAGGGAGAGAGGGAGGAAGAGAGAGACGAGGGAGGAAGAGAGAGAGAGGCAAGGGAGAGAGGGAGATAAGAGAGAGATGGACGAGGGAGAGAGAGATGAGGGAGACAAGGGAGAGACAGAGATGGGGAGAGAGGGGCGAGGGAAGGGAGAGAGAGATAGATGCAGAGACAGGGAGAGGGAGACAGGGACACAGGGAGGGGCTGAGAGAAACAGGAGAGAGAGCGAGAGACAGGGAGAGGGAGAGAGATACAGAGACAGGGACACAGAGAAACGCAGAAAGACGGAGAGAGAAACGAGGGAGAGAGAGACGAGGGAGAGAGACAGATGGAGAGAAAGAGAGGGGGAAAGAGATGTGGGAGAGAGACAGGGAGAGGGAGACAGAGATGGGGACACAGACAGGGAAAGGAAGAGAGACAGGGAGAGAAAGAGACGCGGGAGAGAGACAGGGAGAGGGAGACAGATGAGGAGAGAGAGAAGCGAGGGTGAGAGATGGAAAGGGAGAGAGACAGGGACACATAGACAGGGAAAGGAAAATAGAGACAGGGAGAGAGAGAGGGGAGGGAGAGAGACAGGGAGAGAGAGGCGAGGGAGAGACAGATGGGGAGAGAGAAGCGAGGGAAAGGGGGAGACAGTGAGAGGGAAAGAGACGCAGAGAGGGAGACAGAGAGACAGGGAGAGAGACGCAAAGACAGGGAGAAGAGCCGGGGAGAAAGAGAGAGAGACAGGGGAAAAAGAGGGAACAGCACAGGGTGAGATGCATGGAACCTTTGCCACTCTGTGGGACGCTGGGTGATGAAGACGGACACCAAGGGTGCCACACACTGACGCTCCTCCTTATGTGGCCGGTCCGCCATGGTGCTCGCTGGTAGCTGCGGTGCTTCTTCCGACCTCGCTGTCCGGACCGTGTACCCCTCTCTCAGTCAGGGCGGCTGGTTGTGGGGGCAGCTCCTCCCCGTGTCCACGGTTTCCACTCTGCTCATCCCGCTAATGTTCCCTGCCTTACCATGTCTTGCTTATTCGGCATCCGTCTCTGCTCTCAGGCAGCCACTGAATGGCAGTGAGTGGGTCCTTCTATGTGTCCCCGCCCGAGAGGGGGTCTTTTAGTGACCCCTTCGCCCTACTGTGGTCGGCGGCACAGCGGCTCCTAAGACCACGGCGCTACTATTTAAAATCTGCCGCGGACCGGCAGCCAATCAGGAGTGGTCCACGGCAGATTTAAAATAGTAACGCCGCGGTCAGAAGCGAGAATACGATATGGCGGCAGCAGCGGGGGTCATCAGAGCACTGTATATATAAATATACTGTATATGCTCAAGTTCAGAATCTGGTATTCCCATTTACATCTACATGGATAGTGAAATGGATAGCCCAGGGGGTCCCACGTTCTGACCTTTAGCATATACAGTATATGTGCGGTTCCATGGCAGCACTACTCTCTGTACACTGAGCATGCAGTGGCAGGAGGTGGAGCTGGCCAGGGTCAGGTAACTACAAAGGTGCCATCAGCAGGAGGGCGGCCAACAGCTGGTGGGAAATGGCGACGGACGGCTAAAAGAGCATGGAAGGCTGGCTGGGGGCAGCGATCGGACCTCCGTGCCTACAACTGCAGGGGGAGGGGAGAGGATGATGCTGCTGCTGCTGCCTGCCCGGATGCTGCTTGTTGCCGGGGTCCGTCATCAGAGGGGGCGCGGGTGCCGGCGCGGGCGCGGCAGACGCAGTTCACCCTGACCAGGGGTGACTGATAGCACTGATAGCGCTGGCTGCGAGCGGCTGGCTAGACCGGCGCTGCGGCAGCCGCTAGCCAGCCCTGCACAACTTGATTTTAGGTAAAACTAATTCAGGAGGGGTGTGCCGCCCTCCAGTGGCCGGCGCTCATAGGCAGCTGCCTAAAGCTGCCTAATGGTAGCGCCGGCCCTGCGTATCCCTCTGCGTGAATATTGGTCATCTGAGTAAACCTCAGTGAACAAGGGGGGTCATTCCGAGTTGTTCGCTCGTTATTTTTTTTTCGCAACGGAGCGATTAGTCGCGAATGCGCATGCGCAATGTCCGCAGTGCGACTGCGCCAAGTAAATTTGCTATGCAGTTAGGAATTTTACTCACGGTTTTTTCTTCGTTCTGGTGATCGTAATGTGATTGACAGGAAGTGGGTGTTTCTGGGCGGAAACAGGCCGTTTTATGGGTGTGTGCGAAAAAACGCTACCGTTTCTGGGAAAAACGCGGGAGTGGCTGAAGAAACGGAGGAGTGTCTGGGCGAACGCTGGGTGTGTTTATGACGTCAAACCAGGAACGACAAGCACTGAACTGATCGAAGATGCCGAGTAAGTTTGAAGCTACTCAGAAACTGCTAAGTGGTATGTAATCGCAATTTTGAGAATCTTTCGTTCGCAATTTTGATAAGCTAAGATTCACTCCCAGTAGGCGGCGGCTTAGCGTGTGCAAAGCTGCTAAAAGCAGCTTGCGAGCGAACAACTCGGAATGAGGGCCAAGAAAAAGTGTACAATCCACTGATTACTGTCATGAGCTGTCGCTGAGACATCCACTGGGCCTCAGGTACTGAGGAGGTGAGCCAAAATCTGAGTGGTGTGGCCACACTCCCTCCAGAACCCCCCCTACCCCAACAAGACGTAAAATAGTATGCAGCCACAAGCTGTCCCAGGCAGGGTCGGACTGGCCCACAGGGGTACAGAGGAAACCACCGGTAGGCCCCTCTGCCTGTGGGGCCCTCCTCCTCTAGGTATCAGGTTCTAGACTGTGCACTTGAATTATATATTATACATATGTTACCTTATACTGCACAGGATTATGATGTATTCTCTACAGTACATTGCTGTCATTAATCTGGTACATTATCATGCATGCACTAGCATTAATTACTATATAAATTATCAAGGAGTCCAGACCAGGTACTCTCTTATTGTTAGCCAAACCTCTGTGGTGGCTGGCCACACCCCCTTTGGAGGCTGGCCACACCCCCTCTGGAGACTGGCCACACTTCTAAGCATGGGCCCCTACCACTGCATACCCCCGGTGGGCCCTTCATGCTCCAGTCCGACACAGGCCCCAGGCCCCTCTAACTGTGAGGCAGTAATGCTAACCATTACACCATCCGGGTATGCTGTAAAATTACAGGCTGACGGGATCCTGGTGACCAGGAAACCGACGCCAAAATCCCAACAGCCGAGGAAATGCCGGCGGACAAAATCCTGACCCAAGCCTGGGATTCACTGTTGGGTGGTGGTACACGCCACCATATGAGGGGGAATATAATAGTGTGGAGATCTAAGGTCGCCACCAGGCCCGAAGTGTGGCGAGAGGACACGCTGCAATCGCTGTTGGGATTCTGGCAGTCGGGTTCCTGGCAATGATCTCCTGACCTCCGGGATCCCATACCGATCCCCACCGTCCCCGTACCGAGTTAAACGTTGTGGTCACATGACTTGCTACAGGAGAGAGACCTGAATATCAATCTGGATTATGAAAACTGTTCAATTCTTTAGTCAGTAAATCATAGGGGATGTAGTTATGTGGCCGGCGGTCACAATACCGGTACCTACATCCCGCCCACCCAAAACAGGGACTATTCCCACTCATGGGTTTCCGAGCCCGCAAGGGGCTTTGTTGCGCTCGCCCCCCCTGCCGGGCATCTTAGTCTGATGATGACAAGCTACCCACTCGTCTTCCACCTGCCTGGGGTCCCTGATGGTCACATCCGGTGCTTGTTCAGAGGGGTGCAAACCAGGGTCGGACTGGCCCACAGGGGTACCAGGGAAACCACCGGTAGGCCCCACTGCCTGAGGGCCCACTCCTTCCTCTAAGGATCAGGTTCCAGACTGTGCACTTGTATTATACATGGCAGATACATACCTCCCAACATGACCTTCTCCAGGAGGGACAGAATGCTCTGCTCCTGGACTTTCCTCTTAATTTATGATTGCCCTCACCTGTGCTGAAACACCTTTCTTCTCCATTACCCTGTTCAACACAGGTTATTGCAATCATACATTAAGAGAAAAGTCCAGGAGCAGAGCATTGTATCCCTCCTGGAGAGGGTCATGTTGGGAGGTATGCAGATATGTTGCATTACACTGCACGAAACTATCGTGTATTTCAAGCCTCTGTGGAGGCTGACCACACCCCCTTTGTAGGCTGGCCACACCCCTAAGTACGGTCCCCTATAACTGCATCCCCCGGTGGGCCCTTCATGCCCCAGTCCGACACTGGTGCAAACACCTTCTTGTGTAGGTCCCTGGTGAAGACTCACCGCCTCTGAAGTAGTAGTGCAGAACTGGCACTGACTACATTGAATCCCTAACACCTTATTCACTCAATGACAAATGCCGTTATAATACATTATATATTTTTTTACATTTTTAATGTACTTTGTGTTTGTTTTTTGCTCTGTAAATCAAAACTGGTTGCAGGACCTGAGTGAGCACAATCACACACTGCAGAAATCCATTTCTTGTAATGTTATGATTGGACAAATCTGAAAACAAGTTTGATTCATGATGTGCTAAAAAGGGCTATAAATACATTTGAGGTTTTGTTCAATTGAAATTGATGGGGCTTTGGTTATTGATGCAGAGAGCACAGTGAACCAGAGTGTTAAATGTGATTAACATATATAAGAGGTTTCATATACAGTAGCAGCTCATTATTTTATCACTGAATGATATGTACACAATTGGAACAATCTATATATTAGGTTTTAGGCATTGTTAGAGAAAGAGATTGCTTAATTGGGGATGTAGTCATAATGTTGACACACCAAGGTCGGCAAGTACACAATGTAGACATCTGCCGCGGGAGGTGAACGTGACAGTGAAAGAGCTCCCTGTGTAAGTGTGAATTTGTTTTCTGTACATGTTTTACAATATAGGATTGCATACCCTCCAGCTGTACCTTTTTAGCAGGTACAGTACCTTTTTTATATGGTCTGTACCGATTTTTGGCTCTCCAAACTTCCATTGAAAGTATAGGAAATGGGGCGTACCTGTGGCCACACCCCCTATCCTAATTTGTACCGATTTTTATAACAGAAATCCGACACAACTAGTGCCGCAATGCTGTTTTGTGCCTTAGCACATTGTAAACAGCACCGCGGTGGGGCACTTAAGTTGGAGAATGCCCACTAAACACCCGGATTAAGGCGTAAGTACCAGCATTCTCCAACATAGGGGTGTATTCAATAGCTGTTGGAAGCTGCCGTCTTGTCGGAAAGACGGCAGCTTCCGACAGATTTCGGTCGGAAGGGGTTCCGACCTATTCAAAAAGTGCAGGTTTTTTTCCGACAAGTTGGGAATTCCCGAAAAAAACACGTGGATCGGTGGAATAACCGCCGTTCCGCGTGTTTCTGTCAGAAATGGGGCCAAATCCGGCAGAATTGAGGTGAGGAGACGGGGAGCGGTGCGGAGAGGTACCTTGACGGCCGCCCCCCCCCCCCCCCATCCCCCCCCCCCATCCCCCCCCCCCCCCCCCCGGCCAGGCAACACTCTCCCTGCAGTGTGGCACTGGGTGGCCGTGATGTGCGGCTCCAGCAGCTCCCTGTGTTCTCACACACGGGGAGCTGCTGACAGCCGCATGGACACCAGCCAAATCCGACAGTCGGATTTGGCCACTCTACTGAATAGGGGTTGTCGGATCCATTCCGACAAATGCATGTCGGAATGGATCCGACTCTTATTGAATATACCCCATAATAGCACGCTGAATTGAATAGCTCCAGTATCTCCTTCCCGACACTATTCAGATCACACTGAATTGAATCGACCCTTGTGAAAGTGTATTGTTCTTTTCTCCTTTTCCTACAGTGAGAAAAGACAAATCTTGCATAGATCATCACCTCTAAGGTAAAAAGGAGAAAGATGCAGATCAGATATCAGAAGAAGGAAATACAGATTCACCAGAAGGACTTGTTATATAGTATGCCCAGTTTCCACCTGCTTGCGGTGAGTATCTAATCCTAAAGTGTTCTGTGCCATTAAAATAACATTTGGAATATTGAAAAATAATGGACCTAAGAAATTAATCTACCTTGAACATTTTTATTTTATCTATTGCATACTTTTTTTTAAAAAAAAGGTGACGATTAATTTAATGATCAGTCAATGAGGAATAATGTCTCATTCCAAAAGTTTGTTTTATTCAGTGTAAGTCCATTCAAATTCATCTTTGAAAAAGTTTAAAGTGCTAAATGAATTGCTATGTATACAAAACTCGCATAGATAACATATTTGTATAAACATACTAACCTGGACTTTGTGGAGTCCTTCAGGTGTCCTCACAGGTGGTTACCCCCGCATCTACAGAATGACACCAGTAGAATGCTGTGCCAGTACTGCTGATGCATTTCGATTCCACCATGGGATCTTTGTCAAAGACATAGGCAACCATCTGTGAGGAACCCTGAAGGACTCCACAGGTCCGGACACTGTGGTTTATACCCCTTTTCCACCTGAGTACCGTGTCCGATCCGGGATTTTTAACCCGGCTACAACCCGTGTCGGCCCCCCCGTTTCCACTGCACTTCGACACGGGTTATTCCTGTGTCGGATCTGTTTCCACCTAACCCGGGGAAGCTCTGTAAAAGCCTATTGATGTCATTACAAATGGACTTTTTACTGTCTCATCAAGATGATGTCATCAAAAGGACCAAAAGGGAAGGGTGGGGCCTGCTCACAGCATTGCAGCAATGGACGCCGGTGCAGTAGCTGTGTCTAGCATGGAGTCGCAGACTGTTTGCAGTTTACTGCTGCTTATTTCTGCTACAGACAGCTTGATGCAGCTTCTCAGTTCTCACCTTGTGCTACCTACTGCTGAGCTGGAGAAGGAGGGCTCAATTCTTTGCAGAGAGGGCTACCTATCGACGCAAATATTTGAAAAGGAGGAGAGCGCTTATACCATCCACTGTTATTTCTCTCATAACAATGAACTCTACACCAAGCCGAAGAATGTGGGTGAGAGATCGCAGACATGGAGAAGCATTCATGCAGACCATTCTAGCATATCAGGAGGAGCAGTGGATGGAAAACTTCAGGATGTCTCGCGCTACATTCGAGTATGTTTTGGAACTACTGTCCCCCGCAATAACCATGCAGACCACCAGGTTCCGGAAGCCCATTGAGCCAGCCAGGAGATTAGCGATTGCTCTCTGGTGGTATGCTACCCCTGGAGAGTATCGCACAGTTTCCAGTTTATTTGGAGTAGGGATTGGCACGGTCTGCAAGATTGTCTACCAGGTCACGGGGGCATTGCTGGATACCATGTACCATCGCTTTATTTCCTTGCCACAAGGACAGCGGCTAGATGCGACTATAAAAGGATTTAAGAAGCGTGGCTACCCACAGTGTGCTGGTGCCATAGATGGGACCCACATCCCCATCATCGCCCCCCCGTGACAACCCAGCAGACTATTACAATCGTAAGGGTTGGCATTCCATTGTTCTGCAAGCTGTAGTGGACCACAAATACTGGTAAGCACTGTTTCACTAATGTGTTTGAAATAGGCTTGGGCTGTTTTATGATAATGCATAAATTGTAATTTACCTTTATTTTTAGTTTCACAGATGTCTTCATAGAGTGGCCCGGACGGTCACATGATGCAAGGGTTCTCGCCAACTCCGATCTTTATGGTATTGCTGAGGACAAGCTTGGTGGATGGCTTTTCCCTCGAGAGGTAAGATTATTTACTACTTAAACTAATTTTCGCCCATAAACCAATAGTCAAGTTTTACCCCTGTAATAATATTAATGTTTTATTAACAGAAATCGGTGATCGTACATGGTGTGGACATCCCGGTCCACCTCATTGGTGATGCAGCATACCCATTACAGCGCTGGCTAATAAAGGGCTACACCCAGCATGTTCAGTTATCTCCCGAACAGACATCATACACCCATGCCCTAAGTTCGGCCCGTATGGCAGTGGAGAATGCGTTTGGGCGTTTAAAAGGACGCTGGCGCTGCCTCATGAAGAGGAATGATGTGAACTTGAAAATAATGCCAGATATAGTAGCAGCCTGCTGCATTCTCCATAACATATGTGAGATTCAAAAGGAAAACTTTCTCCCCGAGTGGAATGTACATGATCATGGGGCGGGGGTCACTGTACATGATGCACCAGGCTTGGTGGGGGGGCATGACACTGCCAACGAGTGCATAAGGGCCACCATTGCAGCTAATCTTCAAACAATGTTGCAGTAGAGAAGACAGACAAGTTTGTGTGTGCAAACATTCATTGTTTATTTTGTTTTTCAGTTATAAACATTTTGTTCAAAAGTTATGTTTTTATATGTTTTCTTTTAAACAGTTGGCACACATTTTCTGAGGTAACAATATAAAATATTTAAGTGCAAACATAACACTCTGTAAAATTCCAGATAACGCAAGGGGTCTTCAACATGTGTCCCTCCAGCTGTTGTGGAACTACATGTACCAGCATGTCTTGCTATGTATTTCCACAACAGCTAGAGGGCCACATGGTGAAGACACCTGCCCTGAGGTAACAATATAAAAGAGTAAAGTGCAAACAGGGCACTCTGTAAAAAAAAACCCTAATGTTTGATTTGGCAGGTATCAGGGTAGCCCCAATATTTGGATCACACTGCCGCACATTTTCTGAGGTAACAATATAAAAGGTAGCCCCAATATCTGGATCCCACTGCCCATTTTCTGAGGTAACAATATACAATTATAAAAGTTTAAAGTGCCAACAGGGCACTCTGTAAAATAAAAATAATGTTTACATTTGTAGGTATCAGGGTTGAGGATACAGTGCAAACAGAACCTTAAAACACAAACATTGTTTTATCACCCACTGCTCTAAGGCAGTTGTCTATATACCCGATATTCTGAGGATTGCGGGATTTGTGTTGGGGGATTTGAGGGAGGCTCATAGTTGTATGGACCATATGGGTGCTGTGGGTAGGCTGTGTCTTGCTGTTGTGCTTGTGTGGTATTCCCTATGGTACGTGCAAACGTGCGTTCAAAAAATGTCATCTGCCTATCATGCATGGTCATTAACTGCGTCATAAAAGTTTGATGCATTTCCTTTTCTGACGCAAGAAATCTCTCAAGCCGTGCATCTTCCTGGGCATTGAGCTCACTATCCGCCTCACGCAGGTGATCCACGATAATGGACGTCATTGCTCTGACCGTTTGTTCTGTTTTGTTTAGTTTCTTTTTCCGCTGTGGAACGTTGTAGACTGTAAAGGGTATGAAACAGAATGTAAGCAACAATATAAAAATAGCAGTGGTAGCATATACGTGTTTGTGGCCTTCTCCCACCTGCACGCTAGCTATACTCTGCAACATTACCATGATTCTATTAACAAATAGCAGTGGTAGCATATACGTGTTTGTGGCCTTCTCCCACCTGCACACTAGCTATACTCTGCAACATTACCATGATTCTATTAACAAATAGCAGTGGTAGCATATACGTGTTTGTGGCCTTCTCCCACCTGCACACTAGCTATACTCTGCAACATTACCATGATTCTATTAACAAATAGCAGTGGTAGCATATACGTGTTTGTGGCCTTCTCCCACCTGCACACTAGCTATACTCTGCAACATTACCATGATTCTATTAACAAATAGCAGTGGTAGCATATACGTGTTTGTGGCCTTCTCCCACCTGCACACTAGCTATACTCTGCAACATTACCATGATTCTATTAACAAATAGCAGTGGTAGCATATACGTGTTTGTGGCCTTCTCCCACCTGCACACTAGCTATACTCTGCAACATTACCATGCCTTTACATAGATTCTGTATAGGGACTGCTGCAACTGTATTTGTAATGGTAATACTTACTATTTGAGCGCAAAGTCGTGGTCTTGGGGGGTTGCGACGCAGTGACGTGCGGTGAGGTCAATGACTGGGGAGGCACTGGCTAACAAAACTGGATTTACACACTCACTGCCCCTACACACACACACACAATGTTCTCCCATATACTGTACTCACTATGTTCCCATACACACACTGCGCCTCCATACACACTGAGCTCACACACACCCTGAGCCCCCACACACACTGAGCTCACACACACACACTGTGGCCCTATACACACATATATATTGTGCTCCCATATACTCACTATGTTCCCATACACACACACACTATGCCCCCATACACACTGAGCTCACACACACACACACACACACACACACACACACACACACACACACACTGTGGCCCTATACACACATATATACTGTGCTTCCATATACTCACTATGTTCCCATATGCTCACACACACTATGCCCCCATACACACTGAGCTCACACACACACACACACACACACACACACACACACACACACACACACACTGTGCCCCATACACACTGAGCTCACACACACACACTGTGGCCCTATACACACATATATACTGTGCTTCCATATACTCACTATGTTCCCATATGCACA